>NC_134485.1:396031276-396076276 GCF_040206685.1 Ascaphus truei
TATAGCTCTAAATTGGTCATAATAAATAAAAATATAAACCAAACTGTGAAGTGTGTATTTGTGTAATATATTATAGTGAGTACTGTGTAAATGAGAGCACTGAAAACAGTGCTGTGAAAAAAACTTTAAATTAAGCTGTGAAATAATGTGTATATAGAACATATATAATGTACTATGTGATTTGAATAATAATCTTCTATATGATTTGTGATTAAAGAATGTATGTTAATAAACAATGAATTATATATCATATAATATTTATGTGAAAATATATATAGTGTGTAGTGATTTACAAATATATAACAAAAAAATGAATATATAATAAAAAAAATAATTTGTAAATATATGTGCTTATAAAGTGACAATGTTTATTATCAATATAATGTGAAGACATGATATTTCTACCAATATTTTACATAATTAAAAATTACACCAATTAGTAAAAATTACACCAATTTATAAAAAATGTATGCAATACAATATTTATACATTGATATTTATCAACTTTATGCTAATTGTATGCAATACAATATTTGTACATTAATATTTATCATCTTTATTACACCCTTTAATATAAGAGTCAAGAATACAAACAGAATGGACAATCTACTATTTGAATTACTTAACCAAAAAAGGTTTCAGATCGAAGTCAACGTTAAGGCCAAGTGGGGATAGGGTCTTTAGCTCGTAAATCCAATCCAAGACCCTATCCCCACTTGGCCTTAACGTTGACTTCGATCTGAAACCTTTTTTGGTTAAGTAATTCAAATAGTAGATTGTCCATTCTGTTTGTATTCTTGACTCTTATATTAAAGGGTGTAATAAAGATGATAAATATTAATGTACAAATATTGTATTGCATACAATTAGCATAAAGTTGATAAATATCAATGTATAAATATTGTATTGCATACATTTTTTATAAATTGGTGTAATTTTTACTAATTGGTGTAATTTTTAATTATGTAAAATATTGGTAGAAATATCATGTCTTCACATTATATTGATAATAAACATTGTCACTTTATAAGCACATATATTTACAAATTTTTTTTTTATTATATATTCATTTTTTTGTTATATATTTGTAAATCACTACACACTATATATATTTTCACATAAATATTATATGATATATAATTCATTGTTTATTAACATACATTCTTTAATCACAAATCATATAGAAGATTATTATTCAAATCACATAGTACATTATATATGTTCTATATACACATTATTTCACAGCTTAATTTAAAGTTTTTTTCACAGCACTGTTTTCAGTGCTCTCATTTACACAGTACTCACTATAATATATTACACAAATACACACTTCACAGTTTGGTTTATATTTTTATTTATTATGACCAATTTAGAGCTATAATTCATCATACACATATCACAATATGTTTATATACAGCTGAGATCGTTATTTTTAACATGTTTATATTTGTTTTTCCACCATTGAGAACCACTGCGCATGTGTGAGTAAAGGGACATTGATTTCCACACACTGTTGATTGCGCATGTGCAACAATTAAATTAGGGTGTTAATTGGACTTATTTGGACACCTATATAAGAGGACACTGTGGGACACATCTCTAGAACCCCTGAGGAAGAGAGCAGCTCGCTCTCGAAACGCGTAGGGTTAATTCGTGGGGACCTGAACCAGTGCATTGCAATTGCCTGCAAGCTCCGTGACGAATCTGCTGTTGACAATCATTTTATCCGCTCGAATCTGCTGTTTGGAAAGTACCAACTACCGCGAGGAGAGAACGCCAGTGCGGAGGGAGGCCCACGCTGTCTAGCGTGCACAGCTTTTCCTTTTGGCCCAAAACTCGGCGCAGCAGCGGTGGGAGCTGCACAAATCTACTGTGCTAAACCTGCCAAGCTGCGGGGAAACGAGTATCCAGAGAGGCACACACAGTCTGGCGTGCTGCAACCATCTCCCTGGCCCTGATCCTGATGCGGTAGCAGTGGTAGCTGGAAAAAGAGAGGGGATACTCTCAGATATATCCACTGCTTGTATATATCTTTCGTCCGGTGAGTGGGCAATCCACCCAGTGCAGCTGTTGCATGGTCCCATATTAATTGTCCTTAATTGTTACCCATTGTAATTTTCATTTGTATATGTTTTGTATGTCCAGTGTTTTAATTATTTTATTAAATGTTGTTATTTTCAATTCACCCTTGATCTCAGCTGATATATAATTAGTATTATTATATGTTGTTTGTTTTAACAGTATTACACTATGTTTTGTGTTTTTTTACTCTTTTTCAGGGATATCCTGAAAGCCTGACCTGTTGCTAGCCCTTGAGGACTTGTGTTGGCCACCCCTGGGCTAGAACAATACCCTTGATGTGTGTGAACCCAGTCAGTTCTTCTTTGAGCTAGGACCAGTCCCGTTGCTGCCTTGCCAGTCATAAAAACAAACACACACAAAAAAGATACAGCCCGCTTTTTGCGGCGGTCGCTAATTATGCAAAATGACCGAACATTGTCTACTTCTAATGCTCTATAACAAAAAAAAATAGGATTATTCATTGGTAGTTTTGCAAGCAGTTAAATGTTGGAGTTAGTAGAAATAATGATCATATAAAAAATAGCATTTTTTAGTGAATACAGCGCTACTGTTGGTGTGATGTTAACATGGTGATTCTGGGCCACAGACGACATGCTGATAATACAGAGGGGAAGATAAATGTGACGTTAAGGTACGAGATGTCTCCCTGAGTCTCTGCCTGTATATCTCAATTTTCACTTAATGGAATAAGTTTGGAGTTTACTTTCGGAAAATATTAGTATGGAAAGAAAGCACCAAGATTAGTCCCAACCACTATAAGCGACCCTACAACGGGAAGCAAAGGTCTAAGGGTGAGGTCACAGTCATCACTGTGGCATGCGCGCCCGGCAGGGGGGGGGGGGGGGGGAGGGGGCGCGTCGTGTGCACAGTGCTAACTTCGATCTGCGGTCTTTCAGGGACAGGGAGATTGCGACGGGAGGGGGCGTGGTCGGAGTTTTGTGGGGGCGTGGCCATGACCTCACGCGGCTGGTTCGCCCTCATTGGGTGAACCGCCGGCGGGGGCGTGATCACGCCTCTGTCGCAAGTTATAAACTCAATGTCAGTACGGCGCGGCTGCACCTTCAGCGGGAAGGTGAGTACTGGGTCCAGCCCCATTGAGGGGCGGTGCTTATACGCACAGTGCACCCCGAGGCGTGCGCTGTAGCAGTCACTGGGACCGCAGCCTAAGGCTGCACTTACAGTGCCGGCAACGTCACGCTACGGTCGCTGGAAAAATCAAATTGAAGTGACTTCCAGCGATCGCGACCAATCCGTCGCTCTGTCGCGCTGCTCCTACTATAAGCGCACGCGATGGTTTCAATACATTTGTTTTGAAGCGACGTTGCGACGCTGTCGCCGGCACTATAAGCGCCGCCTAAGCATGTACGTGGTCCGAGTAGTCTTATGCTTTGTCAGATTACGCGTCTATGGTTTACCGTTGTTTTTGTACATTTTTGCTGTAAGTGTGTTATCATTTTGTCATACTTGTCAACCCAAAAGTGGCAATTAAGGGCTTTATTTACTAAGCAGTATTTTGCCATAAGACACCTTACAGCCCATTCAATTATAATAATAATAGTAATAATAATAATAATAATAATATGTAAGGTGACTTTTTTTTATAGCCTCAGTCCAATTTATACTGGATGAAACCGCTCACACCTCCTGGCCAGTAAATGAAACTTTTTTTTTTTTTTTTTTTAATTGTTTGATATTTTTCATGGTTTTTCATATTTAATCCAAAAGCACCAAATTCCATGAAACCATCTACGTCTACCTAGGGTTGCCAGGTGTCCGGTAATAAACCGGACTGTCCTGTATTTGGACACAGTACACATAAAAAATGAGAGGTAATACTGGACATGTATGTGTCTGGTATTATCTCTCTGGACAAAGTGACCTGACCAATTTGGGGGGCCGTGGTATTTGCCGAGCAGAGCTGTTTCTAGGGGGCTGGGCAGCCTCCTCCATCCTGATTGGCTGCATTACCCAGCAGCAGCCAATCAGGAGGAGGTGTCAGCAGCCTGGGGCCAAGGAGAGAAGGAAACAGCATGGAGGTGAGAGTAGTGTGTGTGTGTCGCACCTCCAAAACCGCGATCTCATTCCAAAACCGCCATCTCAATCCAAAACGCATTCCAAAACCGCGATCTCATTCCAAAACCGCGATCTCATTCCAAAACCGCGATCTCATTCCAAAACCGCGATCTCATTCCAAAACCGCGATCTCATTCCAAAACCGCGATCTCATTCCAAAACGGCAATATCATTAGAAACTGTGCGTGTGCAGAGTGAGAAATCGGACCCAACGACAGACACCGTGTGTTTATTTACAAGGGCTTTGTTTTCAAGTATTTTTTTAAACTTTCAATGTTCTCATGTTAAGCAAACGCTTTGGAGGGGTTTTATGACCTTTATTTAATCTCTTTCTCAATAACACTCTTGTATCTCGAGAAGAGGTGGAGTCGAAGACTGAGCCAAATGTGCTGAAGCAGCGATATCCTGAAAACCTGACCCGTTGGTGGCCCTTGAGGACTGGAGTGCCCACCCCTGAAAGAGGCCCGTTGTTAACCCGACCTGTCTCCCTTTGTTGTTTGGTGTAAACTAATTGTTATTCCATCATTAACCAGACAGATAAAAGTTGGGAACAATTAATATTAGAAGAAATATAAGGAATGCAGTATCTCAGTGAAAATAATTCTCCAAAGAAAACAAATAAATACAACTTTAAGTGTAATTCAGACACCAATTGCATGGATAAGTTGTTTGAATTGATTACTATTTTGGCTGCTACATGGGACTGCCCCTTTATATATATAAATTCCTATCTTATTGAGAACTCACATACCCTCCCGATGGCCCCACTCAAGGTCTTTACACATTTGCTCATGTTCCCCCAGGATTAATTGCAAATGTATAGCTCATGTTAGAGAGCTGTTGTAGAGAACGGCGCACGAGAGACATCATATAGAGAACGTTAACTTGTTAACCCTTTGGGCGTCTGAAGGGCTAGAGTCCGGAGTCCTCATCTTCCGCTTCCCCCACGTGCCGGATCACAATCTGCGCTCCACAAGAGAGTGGATCCCAGTCTCCCCTGGAAATGCGGCGTGAAAGAGCACGATGCAGCCACTGTGTCTTAGGGCACCCAAAGGGTTTGGAACCGGGGTGGGAGAGAAAGGCCTCTAGACCTGGAAACAAAGTACTCTCAGCTCCAGGTAACGCTCGGTTTCCCGAGATACCTACCAGGGAAGTTAACCGCATTACCTCCTAGTTTTTCAAGGGGATTTACATTGCCATCCACTAGGAAGCCACAACCAATGGTGTTGCAGATTCCTATTGACCCGAGATTTGGCAGCCATTTTGTTTCCACTGGGGGTGATTATTAAAACGCGTTGACTTCACCAGGAAGTATCTTGGGAACCAGGGGGGGGGGTTAGGGTTCTTTGAGCTGAAAATAGTGGTATTTGGCTCAGAAGGAGCCCCGGTTTAAACGATATAAAAAACTGCAGGGTAAAGAAAAAAAAAGTAAGAGAGATTGCTACGTTAAAGGCGTTAGGGGGTCATTCTATATTCACAGAGGCACCCCCATTAAAGTCAATGGGCATATTTTTGTAATATAGTCGCTTCAGTGCATATAGAATAAGGATCTTAGTCCCTTCAGTTACATACTGTAGGTCAAGCAATCTAAGGGCTGTTATATACCGCGTGCGGCCTATGCGAACGCGCGTGCACGTGCCGCATGCTTTTCATGTTTATAGAGCAGGGAGCTGTGTATGTGTGTGTATGTGTGTGTATATGCGTGTGCATGGGTTGTGTGAGTGAAAGGAAGACCTAAGCAAGATTTGTTAAAGAAAATAAAAGTTTAATAAATATTTATTTTTTTTGTTCCGCAATCATTCACACGCACACAGACACACGCACACGCACACGCACACGCACGCGCACGCGCACGCACACACACACACACACACACACACACACGCACATAAATTTCAGAGCCTGTAGCGGCGCGAAAAGATGAATTTCTTAATCTTCGCCGCTGTCTGTCGGCTCCCCGCCCCCTGCCGTGTGCGCGCGCGGCCCTTCTATAGAAAGACTGACTCACGTCAGCCAACTACAATTCCGTGCGCACGCCCGGCACTATAGAACATGCCTAAGATCTAAAAGGCATTCTAAATGAAACACAATATGTGCTCTACTGGCACTGAAACAATCAGTTTATTTATGTGTGTGTGTGTGTGTGTGTATACACACACATACACACACAGATGGGTGTTTTTATATGCATACATTCTATAATATACTGTACTGATAATGTACATATATACACCTCTGCATATACATTTAGCAGGCACAACTAGTGCTATTTGGTACAGCTGTATTCTACTCAGAATGATTCATGAAGATGCTGGTACAGATGCAGTATTCTTTTATCCAGTGGGTATTTCATATAGTTTGCTATATATAGGTTTAGGCTGCTAAGAGTGATGTGCAAGAAAATGTAATTCTTGGAATCCTATACCAAATGCTTCAAAATAGTTAAACAGTTTGGCTGCACATTAGAGGAGTTCTATTGCCTAGATTCTGTCTTGTCAAGTCTAATTAAGTACTGAGGTTCCCTATTGGTTGGTACCTTGTCTGTCCAGTCAACACTGTGAAATCCAAAGTAATTAACTGAGCCGGAGGCGACACCATTGTTATTAGATTAACACGTTTAAAATTAAATGAAGGCAATGCTCATAAAACCTTTAATCTATTTCCCTCTCGTAATAAACGGGGGGGGGGGGGAACTAACCAACAAACAAAACGTATTTACTTGAACATCACTAGCGACAAAAATAATATATTGTGTCAACAGGATCATAATTTGCTGCGTCAAACATATAGACCACCGTAATATGTGTATTTTTCTTTAGCACGGTCTTTACATTATAAGGGTGATAATACATTTTACACAAAATGTTTACCGTGCATGGCGAGTTTTTGAGCTTTGTTCTGTAATACTTTCAATGTGGCCAAAAGAATCCAACGTATAGAAAGTGAATAATTGCGTATTAATCGTGTTTCATTGACATATCTCTATTGCTCTGCTATGTGTTATGGGCAGAGCTGGGCGAATGTGTCAAAATTGGATCAGCATATTCTTTGTGCCGTGTTTGCGTCGCCCTTCTTTTTTTGCGAAAGACATAATATTCGATCGGCAAATGTTATGAAACGTTTGGTTTGTTCCGTGCGCATGCGCGCCAACGCATCAAACGCTTCATACATTCGCCGGTTGAACGTTCGTTTTGTTCGTACATTAGATCGATCCAATAGAGCAAATGTTTAACCTTTAAAAAAAAAAGGGGGGGGGGTTGAATGTGCCCGTTTGGAGATTGAGACGCGAATATGCGCGCCTGCAAAGAAACGCCACATTCGCTGCAAAGTCGAATGTGTGCGAATAATTTGCCCATCTCTAGTTAATGGCTCCTCTGGCATTGAATGGGCTATTTCTACAACGAGCTTAGCTCTAAGTGAATATACACCCAGGGTACCATCTGCAGCAGCTGTTGTTGGGCACAGAGTTCTATGGAATGGGAGTAAGTAACGTGTGTGTGTGTGTGTATGTGTGTGTGTGTATGTGTGTGTGTGTGTATGTGTGTGTGTGCCATTTCCTAATGCTACAGAACAGATCAGCTCCATTCAAATGAATGGGTCTAAAATCTTTTGCAGCGTGCGAAAGCAACGTCACAGTATATTGACTAAGAGTAATTTAATTTAGACTGCAAACACTGTAGGGCAGGAATTTCCTAATTACCATTGTTATGTATGTATGTATGTATGTATGTATGTCTTTATTTGTATAGCGCCATAAAATGTACATAGCGCTTCACAGTAGTAATACATGTCATATAAATAACAAATATAAATAACAGATCATGGGAACAAGTGCTTCAGACATACTGTAAAAGTAACATTAAGGAAGAGGAGTCCCTGCTCCGAGGAGCTTACAATCTAATTGGTAGGTAGGGAGAACGTACAGAGACAGTAGGAGGGAATACTAGTAAGTGCGTCTGCAGGGGGCCAAGCTTTGTGTCATGTGTCCATGATTAGCCAGTGCTATTCATATGCTTCTTTAAGCAGATGTGTCTTAAGGTGGGTCTTAAAGGTGGATAGTGAGGGGGCTAGTCGGGTATTGAGGGGAAGGGCATTCCAGAGGTGTGGGGCAGAAAGTGAGAAAGGTTTAAGGCGGGAGAGAGCTTTAGATACAAATGGGGTAGAAAGAAGACATCCTTGAGAAGAACGCAAGAGTCGTGATGGTGCATAGCGAGAAATTAGGGCTGAGATGTAATGAGGAGCAGAAGAGTGTAAAGCTTTAAAAGTGAGGAGGAGAATTGAGTGTGAGATACGCGATTTAATCGGAAGCCAGGAGAGGGATTTCAGCAGGGGAGACGCTGAGACAGATTTAGGAAAGATTAGAGTGATTCTGGCAGCAGCGTTTAGGATAGATTGTAGGGGAGACAGGTGAGAGGTAGGAAGGCCGGACAGCAGGAGGTTGCAGTAATCGAGACGTGAGAGAATGAGGGCCTGAGTCAGAGTTTTAGCAGTTGAGTAACAGAGGAAAAGGCGTATCTTTGTGATATTGCGGAGGAAAAAGCGACAAGTTTTAGAAACGTTTTGAATATGAGAGGAGAATGAGAGAGAGGAATCAAGTGTGACCCCTAGGCAGCGTGCTTGGGCTACTGGGTGAATGATCGTATTTCCAATAGCAATGTGGAAGGATGTAGTAGGGCCAGGTTTGGGAGGTAGTATAAGGAGCTCTGTTTTTGCCATGTTAAGTTTCAGTCGGCGGATGGCCATCCAGGATGATATTCCAGAGAGGCATTCGGAAACTTTGGTCTGTATAGCAGGTGTAAGGTCAGGGGTTGAAAGGTAAATTTGTGTGTCGTCAGCATAGAGGTGATATTTAAACCCAAAAGATGTGATTAGGTCACCTAGAGAGAGTGTGTAGAGAGAAAAGAGAAGGGGTCCCAGGACAGAGCCCTGGGGTACCCCCACAGAGAGATCAATAGAGGAGGAGGAGGTGTTAGCAAAAGAGACACTGAAGGTACGATGGGAGAGGTAAGAGGAGATCCAGGATAAAACTTTGTTCCGAATACCAAGAGTATGGAGAATGTGAAGGAGAAGAGGGTGGTCCACGGTGTCAAATGCTGCAGAGAGGTCGAGTAATATGAGCAGAGTGTAATGACCTCTGTCTTTGGCAGCGTGGAGGTCGTCAGTTATTTTAGTGAGGGCTGTTTCAGTAGAGTGAGCAGTGCGGAAGCCAGATTGTAGAGGGTCTAGTACAGAATAGGTGTTGAGAAAGTGTAGCAATCGAGAGAATACAAGACGTTCAAGGAGTTTGGAGGCAAAAGGCAGGAGGGAGACAGGTCGATAGTTAGAAGGACAGGTAGGGTCAAGCTTGCTGTTTTTGAGTAATGGTATAACGGTTGCATGCTTGAAGGATGAAGGAAAGGTACCAGAGTAGAGGGAAGAGTTAAAGATCTGTGTGAGCATAGGGATTATAGAAGGAGCAAGAGGTTTTAGGAGATGGGAGGGAATGGGATCAAGAGGGCAAGTGGTAGAGGGAGAAGAGGAGATCAGCAGTGATACATCCTCCTCCGAGATAGCAGAAAAAGAGTCAAGAAAGACAGGAGGAGAGTTGGGAAGCATTGTGGGATGGGAGGAGGCAACAGATGGGATGTTCTGCCGTATGGACTCCACCTTTTTCTTAAAAAAGTCAGCAAAGTCCTGAGGTGAGATGGAGGAAGAAGAGGAGGCAGCTGAGGGTGGTCTGAGTAGAGAGTCAAAGACAGAAAAGAGACGGCGTGGGTTAGACTTGTGTGTGTTTATTAGTGATGAAAAGTAGGTTTGTTTAGCCTGAAAGAGGGCAGAGTTGAAACAGGATAGCATAAATTTGTAGTGAATGAAGTCTGCGAGCGTATGAGATTTCCTCCAGAGGCGTTCAGAGGAACGAGTGGAGGAACGCAGCATGCGTGTGTGGGAGTTTAGCCAGGGTCTGGGGTTAGAAGGGCGAGGACGGCAGAGAGAAAGTGGGGCATGAAGATCAAGAGAGGAAGATAAGGCAGAGTTGTAGTTCCTGACCAGGTTGTCAGGGTCTGAAGCAGAACTGAGAGAGGAGAGGGAGGAGCGTAAAGTGGAATCAAGAGCTGGGAGGTTAATAGAGCGCAGGTTTCTGCAAAAACGAGGGCGAGATGGAGATGGAGATGGAGAGAAGAGAGAGAGAGAAAATGAGATGAGGTGATGGTCAGAGAGAGGAAAAGGGGAAATGGAGAAATCAGAGAGAGAGAAGTTTTTAGTGAAAACCAGGTCTAAGTAGTGGCCATCCTTGTGGGTGCTGGCTGCAGTCCACTGTTGAAGGCCAAAAGAAGAGGTTAGAGAAAGAAAGCGGGAAGCCCAAGGGAGAGAGGGGTCATCAATGTGGCAGTTGAAGTCCCCAAGGAGAAGAACAGGGGAGTCTGAGGAGAGAAAGAAAGAGAGCCAGGATTCAAAGTGAGAGAGAAAGGCAGAAGGGGGATGAGTAGAGGAAGGTGGGCGATAGATGACCGCCACATGGACCGGGAGAGGAGAGAAGATCTGGACTGTGTGAGCCTCGAAGGAGGGAAAAGCAAGAGAGGGGGGAATAGAAACTGTTCTGTAACGGCAGAGAGAGGAGAGCAGGAGCCCCACGCCTCCACCCCTGCCACCAGGGTGTGGAGTGTGGGGGAAGGAAAGGCCACCATAGGAGAGGGCAGCTTCCAGAGCAGAGTCAGACTGAGTGAGCCAGGTCTCAGTTATAGCAAAGAGAAGCAGGGAGTGAGAGAGAAAGAAGTCATGCACAGAGAGGAACTTGTTAGAGAGGGAGCGAGCATTCCAAAGGGCACAGGAGAAAGGGAGAGAGGAGGGAGGGTGGCAGGGGATGGGTATGAGGTTGGAGGGGTTTACACCAGAAGGAGTAGAAGTTGCATGTGGAAGGCGAGGACGAGAGCAAGTAGAAATAAGACAGGGACCAGGATTGGGAGAGATATCCCCAGAAGCAAGGAGGAGAAGCATGGATAGAAAGAGGATGTGTGAGGATGATTTGTAGGGGTGTGTTTTAGTGCAGGCGGCATAACTGTGTGGTGACAGAGGGCGCAGGTAAGAGAGGAGTTCATGTGAACTGAGAAGTGGTGAAGTAAGGAGAGATGGCGAAATATGAATAGAGTTAGAGACATGATGAGGCTGGTGGAAGGAAGTGCATAATTTGAAAATAAGTGAGGTTACAGTAAATATAAAAAGTAAAGGTGGCATCACAGCAATAGCAATGTGTTGAGATGTGCAGTGTGGGATGATAACCTCCTTTCCAGCGTAGTTCAAATGCAGGAATCAGAAGCAGTAGATTGTGTCCACTTTTTCCACTTCTTTTTGAACTTCCTTTTTAAACTTCCATATTACTTTAAAGATTTCTACTTAAAAGCATTTCTGCTTAAGAGCAAAGGCTGTTATCTTCCAATCTAATGAATTTGTGACACTGTGTAGATTATCTCACACACACACACAAATAAATATACATACATAAGGGTCAAGGTAATGGGGCCATTTTCACCCATACTCCATCTCCTGTGCCAGAGCACACTGATTTATTTGTATTGACCTTAACTCCAAATCGGCACGGGGAAGATATCTTCACAACATATTGAATAAGGGGTCTTGTGTTTGCATGAGTGAGTGAAAGAGGGAAGTACATGAGACGCAATGAGAGGACAATACATTAAAGGTCCTCTGACTGTATACAGCTCAACTGCACATGCAGATATCCCTTACAGCTGGGGTTCTCAACTCCAGTCCTCAAGACTCCCCCAAACAGGTCAGGTTTTCAGGATATCCCAGCTTTAGGTGGCTTAGTCGAAACAGGGACTGATTGAGCCACCTGTGCTGAAGCAGGGATATACTGAAAACCTGACCTGTTGGGGGGGTGGGAGGGGGGATCTTGAGGACTGGAATGGAAAACCCCTGCTTTACAGTGCAATTGCCGACACTGTGGGATTAGTGTGAGTTGCGTGTCTGAAGGAGTAGGGGGACTAGTGATCCATAACCGACGTGAAAATCAGCTTGCAGTGACTGCCCACACTGGGGGAAGATAATACATCTCAAACTCAGGTCAACTTTGGATCACCGTGGAACCCTTTGAAGTTTCCTTGGAACAGAGGCGAGTAGAATGACTGTGTGTTTAGAAGACGGATATTTTAATCTAATATAACAAAAGCAAGCACTGTTTCAGGATCTTTGAAAAGGCACACGTTTTTAAACCCAAGGGGAGCCAACTCCAGTCCTCTTACTAACAACAGGTCAGGTCGTCAGGATATCACTGCTTCAGCATAGGTGGTGCAGTCAAAGACTGAGCCACTGATGGAGCTACCTGTGCTGAAGCAGGGATATCCTGAAAACCTGCCCTGTTGGTGGACCTTGAAGACTGGAGTTGTCTACCCCTGTTTTGACCTCTGCAATGCTGATTTGAGTCTGCAGAGCTGTGCAGCAGAGCATGTGATGGAAACACTGCCACTAGCAAATAGCAGGGACACCGCTACATCTTAAGCACCGGACTGTATAATCACTACATGATGCTGGGATCCGAACATCAAACGCAACCACAGCTCGTGAAATCATTCCTGGCTATATTTTAAAGTCTCTTAGCACTTATGAAATCACTCTTTGATTTGTTAAAGGACAAAATATTAAACCAGCGATCTCCCCCCCCCCCCCTTTCTTGGTTTATGTTTTACCCTCCCCCCACCCCATTTTATATACAGAAGGAAACCTCGCTACTTTCAGCGCAGGGGAGCCTGGTTGATGAGATACTTACCGGTCTGTGGTACAGGGAAGCAATCTCCATCCAGGGAAAACAAAACGGCTGCCAAATCGACAGCCAATAGGAAGCTGCCACATCACCGGTTGTGGCCTCCTATTTGACGGCCATTTAAATCCCCTCTAATAACTTCCCCGGTATCTCAGGAGCCGGGGTTCCCCGAGCTGAAAATAATGTGTCTCTAATCCTGGGGGGGAATTTCTGCTTTAAAGTAAGATCCAACCTTCCACATCATCCATAATGTATTGCTAAAGTAGTAGGTAGTAGTATTTACAGACACAACTAGAGTATTTAAAGATGACATACTTTTTTTTAATGAAATTAGCAACAAACAATAAAAATAAATAAATCCAAGGAAATCTTTTACAGTGCAGGGCATCACACACACACGCACGCACACGCACGCACGCACGCACGCACGCACACAGTATAGTATACAGTATATATAGGGCAATATTAATATTAATTTTCCTACATGTATATACAGTATACTGTACAATACAGGACCACTGAATAAACAATGTACAGGCAGTCCTCGTTTTACAACGCTTCGCTTTACAACGAATGGCATATCCAACGCTATGCAATGCATACCTATATTCATTTTTACAATGCCAAAATGGCTTATCCAACGCTCTTACGACGCTTTGCAACATTGTGTGTGTGTATATATATACACATTCACATAAACAACATTGCAAAGCGTCGTAAGAGCGTATATATATATATATATATACCTCTACATATATATACATATATATATATATATACCTCTACATATATATATATATATATATATATATATATATATATATACTATTATACTATATAATATTATACTATATAATATTATACTATATAATATATTATTTATTACGTTATATTATATATATAATACAGTATATACACTATATAATTTATGTGTGTGCTGCATATCTTATTGCCTGCATAAAATATTTGGTGTATTTTAGTGTTAAAAATGCCTTCAGGAACGGAACCTTTCATTTAAACAGTGTTCCTATGGGAAAACGTTTCACTTTACAACGTTTCGCTTTACAACGCCATTTTGAGTAACGCATTGTGTCGGATAACCGAGGACTGCCTGTATCTTCAACAGCTCCTACTATGCTGCAGACATATTAATGAATAATTATTTTTAAAGCAACAACCCCCTCCCCCAGAAGCCTCATGTTAGTAGATCACCCTCTGAGCACTGAATGTAAAGATAAACCCTGGTTTTCCTAATCGCTTGCTTCTTAGGTTACAGGGTGGCCGTTGGGCCTCATCCAGGGTGGCACTGAGAGGGCGGGCTCACGCTGGCCGCGATGAAACACACTGCAGCAATGTGAGTGGTCAGCGTGAGCAAGCGCCTGAGCATGCGCGGTGCTTAGCTGCTTGCCAAGCAAGCAAATTTGAATTTGCAGCTTGCTTGCGCCGCGCATGAGTGCCTACACGCTCAGCGCCACCCTGGCCGCAGCCTTAGACTGCACTAAGCTCTGGCCACAGCTCATTTTAACCTCCCGGAGACGGAATGTCTCAAATGCTTATACTGTATCTCCTCAACAAAGTATCAGTTTGCAATAACATGCACGCAGAAAATGGCGACCAGCCGGATAGCTGCTTCCATGCAGTGTATGGCTGCGGCCAGGGTGGCGCTGACCGAGCGCGCTCACGCTGGCCGCGAACAAACACATTGCAGCAATGTGTGTGGCCAGCGTGCGCGAACGCCTGCTCGGCGCTTAGCTGCTTGCCGAAGCAAGCAAAATTGAATTTGTCTCTCGTTCGCACGTCATGTGAGCGGCTCGCCCAATGAGGGCGAACCAGCTCCGTAACATCATGGCCACGACCCCCGAATCGCCCCCCTCGCACGCGCACCTAGCCGGCCACAAATCTCCCGGCTGAGCAGGGAGCGTGACGTCACCGCGCATCGCTCCCAGCCTGGCCGCGGACTATGGTCTATTCGAAAACTTTCTACATTGCCCATCTGCATTTTCTATTTGCTATATACATTGTACGCCATTTTCAGTTTAAAAGTTTTACTCATCAGAAGAGTCGCTGCAGCCTGTGAGCCCCACTGTGTGTGATCTTCATCGCCGGGGCCCGAGCTCGCCCATATTATTGTTATTGGATAATAATAATAATAATAATAGTATTATTGACTGAAAGTGGAAATGCAGGGAGAAATACTGCAATTATTTGGTAGTTAAACACCTTTTATTTTCAAATACACCGCCTGTAACAACACACCATGGAAATCTCGGCAATATAATGCATGTGTATTTACTATTTGTTAAACGCTTTATCAATGTTAATTGACATGCAGCCCTTCCAGCAGGTAACACAATGTCACAAACCCAAAACACAAATACTCCGTAACCAGCGCACAAGGAGATATAGAAAACACACTACCCACTTTTGAATGCATAATGTCCCTCTTCCGACGTGTCCTCCAGCCCATTATACTCTCTGCTGGCCAGCTGCCTGCTGGCGGTTTCAAGCCGGTCTGCACAAAGAAAGGAAATACTACTTAGAAACTGCAGGCTGGGATAGAGCGATTTACAGCTGAAAAGAGAAAGAAAAGGGAGGAAGGACCCTGCACTTATGTACTTTCTGCCCTTTCACTTTCTTTTATCTTGCAAGTAACATATGCTTCCCCTCAGACACTAATTAGAAGTCAATAGAAAACCAAGGTGTGTCAGACCTCGGAAATATTCTGATCTCTCTCTCTCATCAACATATTATATATATATATATATATATATATATATATATATATATATATATATAACAAAATGGGGCAGCCGGCACTCCCATTACCATAAACAGTTTGCGGTACATGTCCTATACCAATAGTAAGAGAAAAGTAATCCACTCCAGCAGGAGCAGACACAAGACAGCACTCAAAGGTAAGTAAGAAAAGTTGTATTCAAAAATAAACATAGCACAAACATGACCAACGTTTCAGTCCTCGTGGTGCTGAAGAGAGGAAGGTCCCACGAGGACCGAAACGTTGGTCATGTTTGTGCTATGTTTATTTTTGAATACAAGTTTTCTTACTTACCTTTTAGTGCGTCTCTCTCTCTCTCTCTCTCTCTCTCTCTCTCTCTCTCTCTCTCTCTCTCTCTCTCTCTCTCTCTCTCTCTCTCTCTCTCTCTATATATATATATATATGGTACAATGTATATATACATGATCAAAATATTGTTTTAGAGCAGCATTACTCAGCCACGATGAATTAATGGAAGAATTGGTACTTCTGTTTTTGCATGCATCGTGTTCGGTAAACGTGTCTTACATTTGCCACGGAGGAATTCATGCCAAGTCAAACTTTGTGGAGATTTTCGACATGTACAATATAGATTAGCGTTCCAGATCCCATTGTAGAATTGTATACATCTCATTGTTATATGTGTATCCGGTAACGCCTGCCTAACGCCTTCTATAATTATTCACCAGGTGGCCACCTGTTGCACAGGTCCAAACAGGTGAGAAATAGCTTGTCCCCTGGCAAGGCGTTCAGATAACATTCTGCTAGCACAGAGGTGGGCAACTTCCGTCCTCAAGGGCCACCAACAGGTCAGATTTTCAGGATATCCCTGCTCCAGCACGGGTGGTCTTCGACTGAGTCACTGATTGATCCACCTGAGAATTAGTGCTGACTGCAGTGTTAGAATAAATTGAATACCCAACAGACTAGCTAGTAAATACCCAATACTTGACAATGGCGTAATCTGGAGAGCAGAATTTTGACTCGCCTCTCAGATCCCGATTAAAATCGTGCAGTCTCCGAATCTCCCCTTCCAGCTTGTTTTTCATGGCTTTGTCTAGAGATTCTCGCTTTGTGGAGGACTTTACCAGGCTTTCATAGGCTTCGGAAATCTTCTGAATTTCTGTTTCAAACTAAAAGAAACCACAGGGACATCAGGCATCAGAAATCTATCAGGAAACAGTGTAACATTTTATATGCAAGCCGGGCCAACCAATGTGCACTATGGAGGCTGCACACTCATTGATTTACAAAGAAATTTAAAAAAGTGTATGATTATTTCTTTTGCTAAGCATCTCACTCTTTATTGGGGGCTCCACAACCCCCTTCCCCCATACACCTGATCTTTATCAGCCTTTTTACTTGGTAAAGTTAGATTATTATGACTTGACCTCAGAGAGCATTTCTCTCCAGTTTGTCTTTAGAATATACTGTAGTCTCTTAGTACAAATAAAAAAGGTACCACCTACTACAGAAGAACAACTACAACTTTACCAACACAGGTATCTGCTCTAATGCAAGAGTGCTCAACTTCAGTCCTAAAGCTCCCACCTCCAACAGGCCAGGTTTTCAGGATATCCCTGCTTCAGCACAGGTGGCTGAAGCACCCGGAGCTGATCATTTTTAGCTCCGGGGACCCCCTGGTCCCAGAGATACACACAGGTGGAGTTACTGCTGTCGTAGCAAAGGAATTTAAAGGTGCAATTAATTAGTTTTTTATTATTTCTTTTTTTAACATAGGATTGAAGCAGGGGGTCTTCAGAACTGAACCCCATTCATTTCCGCTTAAGGGACCCCCCGCTTCCCGATATACAGACCTCCGTAGGGGGTGCCGGTATCTCGGCAAAGTTTAAAGCTCCCGCGTCAAGTGGACCAATAGGAAACCGCACCCGATGATGTCATGGCTTCCTATTGGTCCGCAGGGCACGGGAGCTTTGAAAAGCGGTCATTATGTAATCCCTGCTAAGCAAGCGGCTACCGGCGCCCCCTTCAGAAGTCGGTACCTCCTGAAGCAGGGGGTCCCCGGAGCTTAAATGAATGGGGTTCAGCTCTGGGGACCCCCTGCATCAAACCTGTGCTTAAAAAAATAACATTGCCATGTTGGATCGCCTTTTTAAATGGCCAGCCAATAGGAAGCCACAACTTTGCAGCTTTCTATTGGCTCATGGGATCTGCAAGATTTGAACACTCCCTTTATTTCCCCTGGATGGTCTTCAAGACCAGCAATTTCACATGTAACGTGTGAACCGACGGGTCCACAGACCTGAACGTGTAAATCTGGGGCTTTAAACTCTGGCAATCAAGTTTAGCCGTTAAGAAGAGATAACATCTGTCAGACACCCCTCCCCCCCCCCCCCAGCCACACACCCCGTTCATTGCCAAGTTGTTCATGTATTATAGCCCCCGTATCCCTCAGGGGATTGTCACATGCTGCGGCTTAGTCAATAGGGCGGCTGCATTTGCAATTAAGGCTTTTTCAGTGCAAGGGAGCCTGCGCTGGCAGTTCTGAATAGAGACAGTTAAGAGAGGCTGCAATTACATGTTGCTAGGCAACCAGTGAAGCTGTGAGAGATGACAGTTTAGACAGCTTTTAAAAAGAGTGTCAGTTGGAGCTGGGAGCTGGGTGAGATAGGGTGTGTGTGCAGGGAGCAGTAGCCCCTGGCACTAGGCCTAGTTACCCCCAGAGGCCCCAGATAAGTTACCATTGCCCCAGTTTGTGGTTGCTTCAGGGACAGGCCCTACTTGAGGAGTTCTGCCCCTTTAGCTATTTGGTTAAGTTAGAAGCCACTCAGTAGTGCACAGCCTGATTACTGGGTCTGGGCTCAGACCCCCCAGAGTTATATAGAGACTATCTTCTTGGCGGCCCCGCCAAGCAGTGACTGCGGCCGGCCGGTTGCAGACGGATCCCCGTCAAGGTACAGACGGTGCGGAGCTGCGGTGATATTATCCACGCTGGAAGTCACCCCATGCGTAGGAGGACATCACGTCGGATCAGGCGGATCCACTTCAGTGTATAGCGGCACCCGTGGCCTGGAGCCCCGGGCAGGTATCTATAAAGAGTGCACCAACACGTCCAGGGATAGCGCTATCTCCAACACACGTAGGTGGGGTTTGGACATAAGGTACTTTGGGGAATACCTTTGTTGATCTGTGCACCCGGTGCACGTCCATGTGTGTGTGTATACGCATTATTCTGTGTGGTACAGGTACCGGAGTTGTTATTAGTAGTTACAATAGTAAACAGTTATTAGCATACACTATGTGCGTGTTTTATTATTGTGGTTCCTGTAAGAGGACCATCCCACTCAGGTGGGAACCCTTACAGGTGGAGGCGCTGTGTTCGACGACGGATCAGGTAACCCCAGGCTCCCAGTGGCGGAGGTTCAGGCCTTCTGTGAGCCTATCAGGTGACGCACCACACCTGGTAACACAAGTGTAGATTTCCCCACATGGTCCCTATCTGCGATTGGGGGGGGGGGCAAAAGGTGTTACAGTATCATTAGAGATAAGCAGCACATTCAACTGGATGAGAGCTGGTGCATCTTCATTAGCTTCCTGTTCAATAGGAAAATAAATGTCAGTGCATCCGGCTACATTGTACACTTCTGGGACCTGTGAGGTCTTGAAAGCTCTGTACACTATAATTCAATCTATGAGGAAGACTGTGTGCAAACCAACACACACACACCTCCCCCCCCCCAACCCCCATTCTAGATTTATCAAAGAAGAAGTTAGATTTAAAAGCAACAGGGAATTTTTTTTAAAATTAAAATGAAGCCACACTTAGGCTGCGCTTATAGTGCCGGCGACGTCGCGGCAAAACAAATGTATTGCCTCAGTCGCGTGCGCTCCGGCTTGGTCAAGTCCATTTGATTTTTCCAGCGACCGCAGCGTGACGTCACCGTCCCGTCGCCGGCACTATAAGCGCGGCCTTTAACAATGAGAAGCGAGCCGTTTAAAGAGTGTAAGCAGGATAACGTATGAAGAAGTTACAGGAATGTAACACACATTAGAATGGGACTCTTTAAATGATGCAAACCAGGCCTTTATTTTTCAGTCTTCGCCAAGAAAAATTTCATCTGGTTTGAGAACATGTAGACCAGGGGTGGCCAACTCCGGTCCTCAGGCTCCACCAACAGGCCAGGTATTAGGAATATCCCTGCTTCAGCACAGGTGGCTCCTGTACTGAATCAGGGATATCCTCAAAACCTGGCCTGTTGATGGCCCTTGAGAACTGGAGTTGGCCACCACTAATGTAGACCCTTTCTCACTAACACACACACACACGCACACACACACACACACAACAAAACCATCTGCTGTGTGTCAATGAACACTTTTCTAAGGCTTCAAACATAGGCTAGGGGCCATGTGTCACATAGTCACAATGCAGGGGAACTGCGCCCTGATGCAGCGTTAATTGCCATTGACGTGACTGGCACTTCCGGCCGGTTCAGAGCCCCCTCCCCCGCACCGTGGCTGAGTGAGTCCAAGGGCCGAGCCCCCTAAATATATCCGGCTGCTCATTTTAACACCTGTGAAAGAAGTGGGAAAAGTGCAACAGACGCACAATAGTGCATTCAGTTTTTACTAATAAGTACTTACATTTGTTTTCACTTATTCATATCACTTGTATTCTTACTTAATTTGATCACGGATAAATATCCCTTTGAACACCTCACTAGATCCATATGAGAAGATACTGGAGCCATACAGTACCAGCCATTTATTGACACAGACGGGATCACTGAAAGTAACAGTAGACATTTAAATGCTATCCATGAATTTTCATGCATCGTGTACAAATACTCATTTAAAAGGCTTGGAGACAAGGAGAAAAACACCCCGGGGCTAGAAATGAAGCTCTGTGTTCCTGTCAAAATTATGTTTTTTTAAGAGAGTCATTTGGGTTTATGGTGTCTGTTCTCCCATTTAGCACATGAGCGATTTAGGGAAGGTCAAAAGGACAAGTTAGAAGTGACAGTATGTATATATAATAACTGCGATGCATTGAAAACCCTCAGGTAAACAAAAAAGAGACAAGTATTGGAAATTCATCAGTGCCATAGGGACGAGACACACACATTGCTTTACTGCAGGGCTGCTCAAGTACCCCCCAACAGGTCAGGTTTTCAGGATATTCTAGCTTCAGCACAGACGACTCAGAGGCTCAGTCAAAAACTAAGCCTGACTGAGCCACCTGTGCTGATGCAGAGACTGATTGAGCCACCTGTGCTGATGCAGGGACTCATTGAGCCACCTGTGGTGAAGCTAGGATAGCTTGAAAACCTGACCTGTTGGGGCGGCTGGAGAGGAGCACTCCTGTCTTAGGCCAGGTCCCTGTGTCATCACAGAGCTGGTTCGCCCTCATTGGGCAAAGGACAAATAAATCGAATTTATTTGTCTCTGCACGCAGTTGAGCGCGGAGCGCACGCTGGCCAGTCTCATTGCGATCATGTGTTTGATCGCGTGTCGCATGAGCGCGCAAGCACGCTCAGCTTCACCCTGGAGCAACATGAGCTTCACCCGAGCAACATGAGTGCATGACGTCACAGCGCTCGAGCACTGGTGCGCTCGCTTTCACCCTAGACGAGGCCTTACTCTACATTTGATGATGTACCCAGCAGAAAAAATATGCCCCGCACCCAGCCACACTTTCCATGAGCTGGATAAAAGGGGCTTTATTCTGAGCTGAAGCGACCGATCATACAGCAGATTAGTGGTTGTTTTTGGACAATTGCCGTTTTGGAAAATATTTAGGCAAACCTCTTTCTTTAACAATGCTGCATGTACGTCTGCTGAGAAGACTCGATACAAGAACAAACTTAAAACTGGATCCATAGAGGGGGAAGACGCGCTGAGCCGCGCGGACGCTCCGCGCTGAGCCCCGTCATCCTCAATAAGGATGTCTTTAGAGGGGGCTTCCGCGAGCGTCCGCAGCCGTGCTGAGGCGCGGGGATTTTCAGCCGACAGTCGAAACTTTTCTCAGCGCTGTCGGCTGAAAACACCCAATCAGCGCAAAGCAGCGTTATGACTTCGACGCCGTGACGTCAGTGGTGTGCGGGCTATTGGCCCAGCGACGTCACTGCCCCGCCTCCCGATCGCGCACGCTGCCTCGCCTGCCAGTCCATGGAAGCGCTCCTGTCCGAGCAGGCGAGCCTCAGCATCAGCATCAGCGCGGAGGACCCCTCTATGGCCTCAGCCTTAGGCCTGGGACATAGTTGTTCTAGCAGTGCGGAGGCGCGCTGAGGCTCAGGGAAAGCGGTGCTTTCCCTGGCCTTACACAGCGCGCCGTCCGTGGGCGTGTCGGGGGCGGGCCAGTGACGTCACGGAGCTGGTTCGCCCTCATTGGGCGAACCGCTCACGTGACCGGCCCTGCGCTCCGGCAAGCGGGAAAATTTCCAAACTCCGTCAGACACACGCTTCCCCAAGCGTGCTGACGCGTGCGCGAGCCCCTGCTAAAGCCGCTCTCATTGCGGCTGCAGGGGCTCAGTGCCGAGCAGCAGCGCGCCTCAGCACGGTGCGCTGACCATGCCCGAGGCCTTAGAGAGCATGAGAACTTCATACACATTGATGCATTATTAACCCTCAGAAGAGGTTATTCCTTTAAGTATGATAGTGCCAATCGGGCACTACTGCACAGAAACTCCCAAGTCAATGTGAGTTTCCATGCTGTAGTGCCTACATTGGCAATATGACACTTAAACGTATTATCCCCAGCATCTACTTACATTGTTCGCTGAATGTCATTCGATAGTCGCATTAATGATGATGATGATGATGATGATGAATTAAAGTCATGACTTCTTACTGGCTTTTAGTAATGGCCACACGTCATTACTTCCTGAGAGGAGGAACAGCATCTGCGATATATACTCTCAAAAAATAGTGTTATATACTGTAGAATGTAATGACAGTATCCGGGCACTCACCTCTAACCAGATGTGCTAAGCTCGGTTAGGCTATTTAACCTAAATTAATCAGAACGCCTGAGTACTAAAGCAAGTGAACGTTAACCCAGTGCTACTCCTTAAATAACGTAGGGTGATAGGGGGATATGCAAAAGGGGTGTTCCCCCTAACCTCGCATATCCACTAAAGGTCATTTAGGGTAACACCGGGATGAACAGTTGGTTATTTAGTTCATACCTAAAGGTGGCCTTGTTCAAATCCAGACCCTCTAGGTAAGGCATGTTTATCTTAATTAACTCACGGTAGTTCTAATTTACTTGATGCCAGGTAGTACTAATTTAACCTAACGTTAACCCGATGCTAATGAGATATATTGTACGGACATTGTTTTTGCATATAGTATGCTCAGTGCATTTGAGTTAAAACTCAGGGCAAATAATGTCCGTTGCTATTTTAGGTAACTATTTTCAACACATTGAAAAACAATGTCTTACTGCCTCCCCAGGAATCAAAAGGGTTAAAATGAGGATTGTTTATTTGGTGGAAGTCCTACAGCTTCCTCAAATCAGCAAAATAAACAGCTATTATTATTTGGGGGAGGGGGCATAACATAATACAGTACTAATCCAGCAAAGTGTCTTCCTTTTATTTCCTTGGACACAGTCAGTGCGGGATGTGAGTGTGTCCACGTGGTGGAGCACAAAGCAGGCTCATTCTGCAGCAGAAAGAATACCTATCAAAGCAGCTTTTGTTTGCAAGTGGCATGTGAGGGGAGGCTGGACACCACTAAAACATGTTCATGTTTCACAGCAGCGTTGCAATTTCCTTTCAAACCCCTT
Organism: Ascaphus truei; assembly: GCF_040206685.1. Taxonomy (NCBI): domain Eukaryota; kingdom Metazoa; phylum Chordata; class Amphibia; order Anura; family Ascaphidae; genus Ascaphus; species Ascaphus truei. The sequence goes on from NC_134485.1 coordinate 396,054,716, forward strand.
CTGTTCATTGATAGATTCTGGTGCCAACTCACTCGCACCGCCTACACCGCCAGGCACCCAGCGGAAGCCGGGGCACAGCACTAATTATGCTTGAAGCAGGACGTGAGGGAGAAGACGTGAACTGATAACACGTTTGTGGCTGTTTCACACGTAATCACCTACCATGCCGAATGGTTTTAATGGGTTAATGTTTGTAATTATATGTACAGTTCCATCTATTCAGTCTCATTTTTTAGTTTCTTTGCACCAAATACCATTGGCTACATACATTGTTACATAGTTATATAATTACATAGTTACATAGTTATATAATTACATAGTTACATAGTAGATGAGGTTGAAAAAAAGACATCCATCCATCATGTTCAACCTATGCAAAAGTTAGACGACAGATTTTTTTTATCCTGTATTTGTACTTACAGTATATTGATCAGTATATGGATCCAGAGGAAGGCAAACAAAAACCCCGGTGAAATATTATCTAATGATGTCTTATAAGGGGAAAAATAAATTCCTTCCTGACTCCAAATAATGGCCAAACAACTTGTTCAGCTGGTCTTAGCTGATTGGAGGGTGGCAACCTCCTACCTAATTGAAGCTCACCCCCTCCAACATTTAAATGGTTAAAAGCTCACTCAATAGTATCTCCCACTCTCAGGGGAAACTGCTTGCTTGCAGTATGATTGTGACAAATCTAATACAGAGTGCTTTTCCTGGTAATGTACAGGTTAATAAAAGCTTCAATCAGACTTAGAACTATGCAACTAATTTTGACAGATTTATTGTAAATCATTCTTCCTGGTAATGCACAGGTTATTAAGAATTTATATTAGTGTTAGGGACCCTTGAGATGTGGTCTGCCGTGTAGTGGCTCAGGGGCATACAACACTTTGGCCAAAATGTTAAACTAAAAGACCATTTTATTTAATAGATATCTATACATATATATTTAGGCACTGTACCGTGTATAAGTTTCACTGGATGTGCACTGAGCTCTGTCTGTGTTTCATGTTCTGTCTCTGGTTCCAAATAATGGCCATCAGATTACTCCCTGGATCAACATCCTTCCCATGTTTTCTTATTTGGTATATCTTTCCTTTCTGAAAAGATGTCCAACCTTTTTTGAACAAATCTATTGTATCTACCATCACAGTCCCCATGGGTAACTAATTCCACATTTTAACTGCCCTTACTATAAAGAATCCTTTCCTTTGTTGCTGGTGAAATCTCCTTTCCTGCAACCTTAAGGGATGCCCGAGTCCTTTGTACTGCTTGTGGGATGAATAGTTCTTTTGAAAGCTCATTGTATTCTCCCCGAATATATTTGTATATAGTTATCATATCCCCTCTTAGATGCCTCTTTTTAATGTAAATAACTAATTTAGCTAGCCTCTCCTCATAAAGCCGATTATCCATCACATTTATTAATTCGGTGGCTCTACTTTACACATTCTCTAGTGCCGTAATGTCTTTTCTATGGGGTGGTGCCCAAAATTGTACTCCATATTCAAGGTGTGGTCTTACTAATGCGTTATAAAGGGGCATCATTATGTTTACTTCCCTTCCATCCATTGCCCGTTTAATGTAAGATAAGATCTTGTTTGCCTTTGCAGCTACTGCATGACTTTGGGCACTATTGATAAGCCTGCAGTCTACAAGCACTCCTAAATCCTTCTCCATCAAGGATTCCCCCAATTTATCCCCATTTAATTTGTAAGTCGCCTTTTTATTCTTGCATCCCAAATGCATAACCTTACATTTATCTGTATTAAACCTCATCTGCCATTTACCTGCCCACGTTTCCAGTCTCTCCAAGTCCTTCTGAAGAGAAATTACATCCTGCTCTGTTTCTATTACCTCACACAATTTAGTGTCATCAGCAAAGATGGAGACTTTGCTCTCTATGCCAACCTCAAGGTCATTAATAAACAATTTAAAAAGCAGGCGTCCCAGTACCGATCCTTGAGGTACTCCACTTACGACCTTTGCCCAACCTGAAAAAGTTCAATTTATGATAACTCTCTGTTGTCTGTCCTTCAACCAGTTTCCAATCCAGGTGCAAATATTTTTACAGAGTCCAATTTGATTTATTTTGTACACTTACAAAACTAAAATTAAAACCGTGTGATCGCATGTAATAGCTGTGCAGGTGGATGCAGTTCTCGCTGTGCATCACTTACAGACTGCAGGCAGATCGCTCCGGCAGATCTTAGAAAAAGAAACCGCTAACTCGATCGGTAAGGCATTTTCCTACCAAACGGGATCTGGCTCGCAAGGTCATACCGTGAGGTAGGAACAACCCGATCGATATGGCAGCCAGCTTATCGGAGCTACCTGAATAGGTCCCTATGTCTGGATAATTAAAATCATCCATTATGCAAACATGAACTAGTTTTGATGCCTTCTCCATTTGCAAAATTATTTTGGCTTCCACCATCTCACACATATTTGGTGGTTTATAGCATATCCCTACAAACATTTTCTTTATACTTTAACCTCCGCTGCTAATTTCTATCCACAAGGTTTCTACATTTTCATAATTCCCTTCATAAACATCTTCCCTTATAATAGGTTTTAGATCCGGTTTAACACATAAACATACTCTCGATCCTTCCGAAAAAGGCAATAACCCTCTAAATTAACTGCCCAGTCATTAGTTAGATCCCACCACGTTTCAATAATTCCTATATCACCATACTGCTCCCATGTAGCTATTAATTCAAACTCACCCATTTTATCTGTCAGGCTTCTTGCTTTATAGTGAGGAAGTATAACCTGGCGCTTAAAGCTGCAGTTCAAGCAATATCCTGCATGTGTGTTTTTTTTAATAAATCAGTTCTGTAGTAAGAAAAAATACTTTTAGCATTTTCTGTTTTAAAAAAAACAACTTTGAAAGACCAATGTTCTTGTATTCTATTTTAACAAGCATGCTTGTTCCTATAGCAACGATTTACATTCCCCATATTTAAAGATGTCGCCAAACTTTGCCGATCAATAGACGGAGAACGAATTGACCGGCAGCTATGCAGTTTTTTAGGTAAGTAGAGATTGCCCAGATGAAACTATTGAAGTTAAAAAAAAAAACAAAACACAAAAAAAAACGGGAGCCTGAACAGCAGCTTTAAAACTAAAATGTATAAAAGTGCAGCTCAAACCCAATAAAACAAACAACCTCTAAGTTCTAGTGAAATAATGATGTGAAAAATTAGGGGAGTGCAGGATAAACAGTGACTAATAAATATATGTGACCAGTGATAAAGAAATAAATATGGATAAATAAACCATATAACACTGTGTTGTTCTGTTCTTTTTCTTTCTCTTTGTAGGATGAGTGGGGACCTTCCTTCAATTTCTCTCCGGAAAAAACAAAACAATAACCCAATGATATAGATTGTATGAAAAAAAGCGCACTCACTCGGTGAGGGAGAGAGAAAATGAGAGGGATGGGGGAGAGAGAAAATGAGAGGGATGGGGGGAGAGAGAAAATGAGAGGGATGGGGGGAGAGAGAAAATGAGAGGGATGGGAGGAGAGAGAAAATGAGAGGGATGGGGGGAGAGAGAAAATGAGAGGGATGGGGGGGAGAGAGAAAATGAGAGGGATGGGGGTGAGAAATGATGAGGGGGGGTGGGAGAGGATGAGGGGGATACGGGAGGATGGGGGGGGTATGAGAGTATGACTGCAGGTATGTTATTTATAAATGATCTGACCGTTACGTCATTTTTTCTAAATTTCACCCCGGGTATGCACCAATTTGCACCATTTCATATTCTATTTCATAAAAAAGTTCTGGGGGAGGGGGGGGGGGGGGAGCGCTCCCTCTGTCCCCAGATTGTTTTTTTTACAAAATATGAAATGGTGCAAATTGGTGCATACCTGGGGTGAAATTTAGAAAAAATGATGTAACGGTCAGATCATTTATAAATAACATACCCCCCAGCGACTTTTCTCCAGCGCGTCACACCTTTCACCATTGTATATTTGGAGAAGCCACCTCCTAACCCTAGACCCAGGCTAGGACACTTTATTCTCCTATGCCGCAGACAAAATTATAGGTATCAATTATTCATACAATAAGAAATAAATGTGATTATTGCCAAAGTATGAATGAACAAACAATTTCCTTATTATTAACAACATTCTAGTTCCTTCTGACCTTGAATGTGTCTTGATCTCCATCTTGAAAACCATAAATAGCTGGCTATTAGGAGTAGGCAATATACATGCTTTAAGCATAGAGGAATATATATATATTTTTATTTACATAGCGCCCACAGTGTACTCAGCGCTTTACAAAGACAGTACATGGAATTATAATACAATAAGCGCAACAAAGTCAGACAACAGGAATGGAAATCCCTGCCCCGGAGAGCTTACAATCTAAGTGGTATGTTGGGACAGTTACAGAGACAGCAGGTGAGGGAATAAGTGCAGTAGATGGCAATGCTTGGCAGGATTGACTGGGGGGACAATAGCCATGAGTGCAGGCTATTGGGATGCTTCATTTAAGAGGTGGGCTTTCAGGTTTGTCTTGAAGGTGGGGAGAGAAGGTGCTTGGTGTATACTGAGCGTGAGGGAGTTCCACAGATAAGGTGCAGAGAGGGAAAGGGTTTAAGGTGAGAAAGAGCTGTAGAGGTGAAGGGTGGAAAGGGGACAGTTATGGTGGGTAGGGCACAGGAGACGAGCAGGGGCATAGTGAGAGATAAAACCTAATAGGGAGCAGATAAAGGTACAAAGGAGAACTATGTAGGTGACCCGAAATTTGATGGGAAGTCAGGAGAGGAATTTAAGGAGGGGATGAGCAGGGACTGCTTTGAGAGAAAGTGAAATCATTCTAGCAGCAGAACTTTGGATAAATTGCAAAGGAGAAAGTTGTGAGGCTGGGAGATCTGTTACAATAATCCAGATGGGAGAGGATATTACATAAATACACAGTAGATGAGGTTGAAAAAAGACATCTGTCCATCAACTTCAACCTATGCTGAATTTAGACAATATATAATATCCAGAGTTTCAGCTCACTCAATCTTTTAAAAAAAAACCCTCACAATTGCAACTTTTAAATATCGACTAACCAATTTGTTTAAATTTAAAATAAGTTATGGTGAGTTAAAAAGTGACAAAAACCCTCTACTGTACAGTGTAAAGCAAATAAAAAACAATTTGTGAGCACATTCACGTCTCAGACATTTCTGCAACTCTGCCTTTCCCCATTATCTCTTAACATACAATGCAACAACTGCAGCCAGGGATTCTGGGTAATGGCATTCAAATGAGCACTCACAGCGAGTCCCTCTTTACTTCTCATCCATTTTAACATGAACCCCTCCCTATAAGCTTATGCGTCCCGTATTACATAGATTGTCAGCACAGCTTGGGTTAAAGAAGTGCACAGCCAGTAAAACCTACTCACAGACAGCTGTTTTCGACCTTTTGGGTCTCATCAAATTCACAGGTTGGTTACTGGCTGTGCGATGTGAAGCGGGTAGTGGCTACAACCCGACACATTCTCCAGACACAGCAAGTACAGGCAGATGTTGCTTCCATTTGTGCAGCAAAAGAAACTAGGCAGTGTGAAAGCATATTCCAACAAACAATGCCGAACAAGTCAACATATTTACCCTCAAAATGTTGAATACTTTCCCAAACCTGATTCGCATCATTTACATATTCTTTCTCACTCAATATAATCAAGAAAAGACACATGTTGTCATATTTTGGCCAACACAGGAAAAGCAAGAACACCGTGGAATTGTCGGTAATATAATGACGGTCAGCTGGATGTGGCTTTATTTATTTGGAAGGTAGGTTGTTATTATAATAACCACTATGTTATACCTCATCTCCATGGAAGAGTAAATCAGTTCTTGCCTGTGTGACGTACCGGGTATGTCATGTTGTTAAACTTTACAGTGCCTGGTGTCCTGCGACACCAGAGTGACACCAGACAACCAGAACTACCGTGTCATGTGATCGCTCAAGGAACAAACAGGCCCCGGAGGGCTGTCGCTACCAGATCTGGGTGCATTCAGATGTCCAGCACTGTGAAGGTTAAATCCCCCCAAATTCACATTTACAGATCTTTCAAATATTCAACTTCCAATGTATTTATATTTACACAATGCGCCGCTGTAGAACCGGCACAGCAAGGACAGGTTTCCTAAAACCCCTGAAGACCGGTAAGTGGTCCAAGCGATGACTCTGTGTTGAAATGGAGCACAGAGCTAAGTACAGATGTAACACATGACAACGTTTCACAGACAACACGACACTATCTCATTGTAACGCAGAATATCACAGAGTTTCCGTAGCATTCAATGGCAGTGTTGGTGCAGAATATTCCAACACATCCCACCCCCACGCGCCAGAGGGGTGGGGCAATAATGCCCGGGAGGGTAATATTCAAAAGCTCTCTAACATGCACATTTCTGTAGTAGCTAAACGTGAGGTTCTAGACCAGGGGTTCTCAACTACAACTCTTCAAGACCCCTCAACAGCTCAGGTTTTATGGATATCCCAGCTTCAGCACAGGTGGCTCAATCAGTGGTCACCTATGCTGAAGCTGGGATATCCTTAAAACCTGACCTGTCGGGGGTCTTGAGAACCCCTGACTTACATTGTAAGATAGAGGCCATGTGAATATTCCAACAATTTAGCCTACCTTGTGTAGTTTGTCTGCTTTCTCATAACAACTCTCCAAGTGCTGGCGCAGAGCACAGTTCTCCTTGGTCAAAATCTCCACCATCTGCTGAGCCCGTTCTACGATGGCAAAAGCTTCAGGTGGGAGCTGCAGGCTCGGTGAGGGCGATGGAGACGGGTGGGAGGCCATGCCCATTGACAACAGTGGCAGGGGTGTTGAGTGCAATGAGCCACTGACTGAGGAAGCTTGGGAGGACATAGGGCTGTGATGTTGCAACGGCATCGAGGGGAAGGGAAGCTGCTGGCATGGTCGGCTGCAAGTAAAATGGCAAATTGTTGGATGTTTGTAATATAGTGGGTGTTAGAAAATATATATTTAGGTGATGCTGACGTGAACAGATTTAGAAAGCAACCAAATGGGTACTTTTTAATTGCTGAATGACTCATGCACGTGCTGTATGGAGCCTTCTAAACTTTGTACTTAACCGTCTGCATTCTGAATAACATTTACTATTCTATTAAAAAAACACTGCAATATAACATTCTGTAACAGGGAAAATGTGTGGGCTGAGATGGCGGATTCTGTACCCTCCATCACACAGAGCAAAAATAATCATTTAACTTTACCTTTTCATCTGAATATAAAATAATCTATTGACTAATAAATACAACTTACATTTATAACATAACTCTTTTTTATTATTATTATTATTATTATAACTCTATTGCTCCCGTGCCGGTAAATCCGCTCACTCTTCCGATCACTTGGTTGTCCATTTAAATCTACCTCTGTGCGCAGGGCTCGTCTCTCTCTCTTTCTCCCTCTTTCACTTTGTACTGGATCCCGTCTCTTAGGGACAGATCCACAAAGCTCATAACGCCATGTTAGCAAAATCAGTAGCAGACGCTATTTTAATGCATATCCACAAAGCTAAGTATGTGCAAAAACAACAGCCGCTGTTGGCCACAACAGGTCAGGTTGTCAGGATATCTCTGCTTCAGCACAGGTGGCTCAATCAGTGGCTCGGTCGAAGACTGCACTCCCTGTGCTGAAGCAGGGATACCCGGAAAACCTGACCTGTTGGCATCCCTTTAGGACTCTAGTTGGCCACCCCTGGTATAGTGTTTCGATATGCTGTGCAGTTGCTACCCCCGGTGCTGGAGAGCAGTTCATCTCTACTCAGCTGAATGGGACTACAATCTTCCAGGGCACTCTCATATTCTTTAGGTTGCTGATTACTGCAATACAGGGACCAGCAGATCTAAAAGCAGGTGGCCTACCCCATCATAATGTACGTGGACCCAGGAGAAGCCGTAATAGTACATAATATTGTTTGCGCGCATGCAACATGGATGCTGCTGCGTCCAGCTTTCTAAGAACTGCCTTGTAGCTCCCTCCTCATCTCAGACACTGAATACAAGTTACTGTCTCACCAATACGTTTCAGAACCCACCTGGCACAGAAGGGTGTACATATGAAGGTGTTACATGGGTGCGTACAGTAGTTTAACTTAACTAAAAATTCCCAATACAAGGTATGCTGCTGTTTTAAATAGGCAACACAGAGCTAGCCAAAGAGAGAACTCTGCACCTTTATCACAGCAAAATACAGGCGAATATCTTCAGTTTGTTTTCCTGGCAACTGACCTGACGATCAATAGAATGAGTTATCTGACTACTGGATTTATTTCACCATTCGGAAGGCTTTGTGTGAGCCATTATACAAGCATTAATGGGATTTGTCGTCTGCAACGTTTTACTAACTTGATGCTTCGCAGCTGTTTTTATGCATTTTTTTCCCTGGGAATATACCCTGAAACTGACCCGCTATCTTGAATTTCCTCTTCCGCTTCGTCATACAAACAGAGGGGGTTCCATAACCAGGTTCAAAAATCTTCTTACTCGATTTACAATCTCGTGAGTGTCAATGTGTTTGCTAAAAAATGACCTAACCCCACCGGTCATTTTTAATGACCCCGCGCACAACAGGAATGACATAAAGGGCCTTTTTTTGGCTTTAAAATCTTTAAGGATTTTCAAGATAATCCCAGTATGTAGTCTCTGTTGCTTTACCAAGAAATATAATAATATGGAATATTATGAAAAAGAAAAGTTTGTTTTGCAAGGGAACCAGAGATGCACTTTAATGCAGCACTACTGGGTGCTTTTATTTAAAAATCCTTTAATTGACATTTTTTAAGCAAGGGGTCTCTGGAGCTGAACCACACTGATTTCAGCTCTGGGAACCCCTGGCTTTCCGAGATACTTGCTGTACATTCGTCGGTGCTCCTGGTAAGAACCATGGCTGGGTTCACAATATGGAGGTTTAAAAGTCCCGCGTTCTGCGGGTCAATAGGAAGCCGTGACGCCATCCCTTGCGGGTTCCTATTGGACGACGTGACGTGGGATATTAAAACAGCAGAGAGATACCGGCTGCACCTTCCAATGTAAGTATCTTTGGAAGCCACAAATATATATTATACATATTATTATTATATTAGGTAAATTAGGGGATACTCTTATTTATTGGCACTTTTTGTTCCCATACGTGCTGAAGGTAAATATCTCCTAAATTGGCTATAAAGCGCCAGATCAGGAAAGTAAAAGAATTAAATAAGATTAGATGGTGGGAATTGGTGCTTCAAAACACTCTGAACTAATCTTGCAGATCTAATAGGCCGTGTGTTGCCATTGCATAGACCAGGCCTGCACAACTCCAGTCCTCGAGGGCCGCAAACAGGCCAGGTTTTCAGGATATCTCTACTTCAGCACAGCTGGCTCAATTAGTGGCTCAGTATGACGGAGTTGTGCAGGCCTGGCATAGACAATAAGAAAGCTAACAAAGACATAAAGAATGTACCACAAAGTCTACACCCCACAGTGGGGATATACAAGGGTGTCAAGAAAAAGCACGGGGTTGAGACCTTCAGGCTATAACTTATTCTGGAATTGTTATGTAATATACTCCTAATTCTGAAGTTTGCCCCTACCATGCATCTGTCAGAATATTGTTGACCTGGTTTTCCTAGTGACTAATAATCAATTTCTATATACTGTAGAGAACTCGGCTTTCCACACAAATAAATCATAACACCCCAAGACCATCAGAAAGTAAAGTGGTCTTCATACAAAGGTCTCCTAAATGCCACCAACTCTTCCTTTCAAAACACTTTTCCCTAACCAGGCTTTTCCGGCTTCCATACAAACGGGATGAAAATGAAGAAATCTAAGTGCCCCGTTACAAAAGGAAACCATATTTAGCTTCTGTAATTTGTCTCTCAGACTAGCTCCGATCCCCACGGTATAACTCCCACGGTCTTGGCTGATCTCGGTTTGATGAATGAGAGGCAGTCTCCTTTGAATTCTTCTCAAATACATTTTTCTAACCCCTTTATGTACGGCCATCATAAATAGCATGAGAAAGTGGTAAATCTCATTTTTTTTTAGTTGCATGGGAAATAATCTCATACAATTCTTTGGTGAGATGTGAGAGCTGACACTTTTTTTTTTTTTTTACCATACTGTGAATATCCAGCGTTTAATCAAATAAAAAACATACCGCTTCTCAAAAGAGGGTAGAGCAGAGAAGTGAACGTACCTCGTTACATTATATTCAGGGGGATGCTGGTATCTGAGAACTGATACCTCTGTTCTGGCTGGTTGAGGGGCAGGATAGGGTTTAACTATTTCTTGGATGCCAGGGTGATGCTTCTCATTGCAAAAGTGCCCTTGTTCCTCAGTCTTATTTACAGGAGTCACCACCTGTTTGCCCTTAAAGGGATAGTCTGGAGGAGGACCACGCTGTTCCACGTCTTTTTCTGAAGGTAGAGCTGGAGATGGTGCTCCGTTTTTGAGTCCTTTGATGCTGCCTGAAGTAGAGGGGTGCTGCTTAGCGCCGTTCTTCTCTAGTGACAGCATTATCCTCTCACTCATAGAGCGAACATGACCCTGTTTGAGTTCTTTAAGTGCTTCGTCTTGGTGTACCTGTCCACTGTTGGCTCGGTTCACAGTTGGCCTGCCTTCAGTTTTGGATTTATGATTAGCCACTACTCCAGCAACATAATAACCTGGGCCTACAGGTCCTGGCAGCTGGCCTCTGAAAAACTGAGACTGAGCCTTTGCCTCCTCATAGGTTGGAAGCTCTTCATTGTTTTGTTGGGGTTGAGAGGTCCTCAGCGTTTTCTCCATCACAGTGTTATCCACCTGATGCTCTTGCCCCTGAGGTTCTTGTCGGGCTGACTGGTTGACCATTTGTGGGTCTTCTTGAGTGAGGTTTTCCGTAGATGACAGTGTGTTTGCGGTGATGTTGGATGGTCCTGCGCTTCCTGTGGCCTGGTGCTGTATTGCCAGAAGGTTCATGTTCTCACTCGGGTTGCCATACCGCAGCTGCTCTTGGATCAGTCTCTGTAGCACTGTTCCAGTTGCAACATCTTCAGAACCTCGCATTTCCACCTCCGATATCCTGAGGAAATCCGGAGGAAGGAAATTGGACAGTGGTTCCTCTGCAAAACACGAGAAACAATAAAAGATCAGTTTACTTTATTGAAGAATGTGGTTTTTTTCAGTTCTTCTCCATGTATTGTTGTGACTTACTATCTACACTACTAGGACAATGCTCCAATCCCAGCTAATGTCATTATTATGGAGATGTCAAATATGGAACCCAGGCTGAAAAAGAAGATTGCAAAAATACAACAGCCAAGACCCAATAGGTGTGTGCTTGAAGAGACCACAATGTTTCTTTTTTTTAATATTCCCACAAAAATGTTCCAAAATACCTGCATTTTAGGGAAATGGGCGAATATAAAAGCATTCTCCTTGCGCTTCCTGTGACGCTATTTTAACCTACGACTTCTGCATAGCACAGATCACCAGCAACCAGCCCCATTCGTACATGTCAGTGTCAGCAAAAAATAAGTCCCGTGGCACGGAGTATAACAGCTGCAAACACGGAGGTGCTGTCAGCAACACAATTCATTCATTGACTTTGCAAATTTAGACCCAAAAAGTTGACTAACAAACATCACAACATATACAATTTATCCTGTTTTTCTCAAAGCAGAAATTCCCAAGCTGCTATAAGGAGAGGAGGAGGAGGGGGGGGGAGGGAGAGTGACGGGAGGAGGGGGGAGGAGGGGGGGGAGGGAGAGTGACGGGAGGAGGGGGGAGGAGAGTGACGGGAGGGGGGGGGAAGAGTGACGGGAGGGGGGGGGGGAGAATACAGGGCTGTATCGCCAGACTTCGACTTTCAGAAATATCTGCTGCTGTGTCTGAATAAATACACAAAACAAATAAAAAAGAAGAAGAAATCTGGCCACTGGTGTCACCAACAGAAAGCTTCCAACTTCCTATTAGCTGCTGGAGAGGAGAGAGAGACTGACCGCAGCAGCCAAAAAAAGGCAGAACACAATTCCAAAGTTACAGAGATCATACCGGTTTAAAAAAAATAATAACAATATCATCAACAGGTCACAGAAGAAAAAAAAAATATTTTCTATCAATATTCCTCCAAACAGGAAACTACTGAATGTTTTTCACAGTAAGACCAGTTTGAGAAGGTAAAACACATGCAGATTGCACAGGCACCGTTGTTTGTAACTGCCTCTATAGGACTAGGAATTCGGATTTCTGCAAAATTGAGTCTAAAATTAGAACTGCTCATGAGAAGTTAATGTATCACAGACACCTGGACTTGCAATGCCATATTGCAGAGGCTGCAGTATAGTAACATTCCCCACTCACCACTCTCGGTTGGGAGTAGCAAAAACCTATCTTCTTCCATCTTGCACATTAGTAAGGAAGCTCAATGCAGCCTTTCTAATACATGTAGTCCCAGTCGCTGTCTTAAGAATTTTTGGGGCCCTGGGCTAAGTATAAATTGGGGGCCCCACCCAGAAAGGTCACATTTAAATACAAATATGGTATGGTTTTATTGAACACCATTCAAAACTTTTATTGAAATTCTGCAAAGATTACTACAAACATTTTATTTTTCTACGTGTCTCTTTCTGGGTTTTGTATTTGCAAAGTGACAAATAACATCATCAAATTAGATTATACGTAGTATACATTTCAGATAAATCAATGAAATTACCTATTCAATTAAAAAATTGTAGAAACATTATCTTTGACTAAAAATGTGTGATACAAAGTTATGCTATATAAAATTAAAAGCAATATACTGTTGTAATCACACCCAAAATAAAAAATCATAATTACGTCACGTTTGCTGCGTTCAGTTAGAACTGCGAATTTAAAATCCTCCCTAAATCTGCTGGTCAGAAAGCGCATTGCACAGCAGATGCTAATGCCAATTATCGACTGTGGGGACATAGTATACGGCTCAACACCCCAAACCCACCTTAGCAAAACTTGATACCATCTACAATTCAATATGCCACTTTGTCCTCCAATGCAATTACAACACACATCACTGCGAAATGCTCAAAGAACTAGATTGGTCATTACTTGAGTCTAGGCGCAAAGTTAATCTCTCCTATCTTGCCTTCAAATACTTTCTGGGCAAGCTACCCAGCTACCTGAACACGCTCCTCACCCCTACCACATGCAGCACTTATCATCTGAGATCTGACTCCAAAAGACTGTTCATGGTCCCTGGGTTCAACAAAGTATCCGGCCGCTCCTCCTTCTCTTACCATGCACAACTGGAACATTCTACCGGAGACTCTCACTGCTGTGAAGCGCTATGTACATTAATGGTGCTATATAAATAAAGACATACAATACAATATATATATGCGTACAGTAATCTTAAGTATTGCACACAATAATGGATGTGTTTAAGTTTAAGTTCTTTCAAAACTAAAGCGGTCTCACATTTTAATCTGGTCTGTAACTGTTACATACGCCTATAACATATATTATCTCTTACTGTACATGCAATGTCCCGTATATAATGTATAATCCTGTTCACGTAATGTAACTACTGTATGTCTTTGTACCCATGTATTTGTCATCGTAACTTTATGCCCAGGACATACTTGAAAACGAGAGGTGACTCTCAATGTATTACTTACTGGTAAAACATTTTATAAATAAAATACAACAATTGGGCCATAGTATTTGTGGAGCCTCTGAAAGGTTGGGGGCCCTTTGAAGTTTCGGGGCCCTGGGCTACAGCCCATTTAACTCATGCCCTAAAATGGCACTGTGTAATGTCACAAATGACAATGCAACCGCCCTGATTCATAAACGGAAAGCATGTAGCAAATCAAATACATTATAATATTTAATATGTACGGTATATATTCAATGGGTTTCTTTCATCAAAACAGAATAATGTAATTTGCTTTGGATCTAATGCAGTATTCGTGGGAAATAACCACAATGGTATGTCTATAATTCCACAAAGAAAGTCACTACTGTACTATAACTTTCTGGTATACTTTTTGGTGGTCAGTCTTCACTATGCAAATAAATAGAGTTGTTCTCATTTACCTGCTTGCTCTCTCCCACCGCTGCCGGTCTCTGCTGTCACTGGGCAAGGATAATTCCTTTCCGTGTACAGAGGACGTTCCTGATAAGAATATCCAATGGTTTCCGCGAACTGTACAGGGACACTGGAGCTGTAGCATACAGATGGGACACCTGCAATTAGTTCAAACACATATTATTAGTACGACTGTGGCCAAACCACATGGGCAGCTTGAAAAAGAAGCGATCTATAAACAATGTGTATAGAGGTGGGCTATACACAAAAACAAAACAGTAATAACATGAACATTCTTTTATGCTTCCACTGTGTCAGACATGGGTCAATGCTGTCTTTTTGGAAGAAGCATAGGAAATGGGAGATGTATACAGAAAACAAGACTATATTTAGCAATGATGTATAGGCAACATAGTCAGTGCTGCAGGAACATGCCATACATCGTCTTGTCTTGCAAGTGGGTCATAATTTAAAAAAAAACTGTTTCTGGGGATTCTTGTAACAGACTTATTTCCAATAGTAGTGAATATAGCAATCCCACCCAGGTCTCTCTTTAAAGCTGTAGACCAAGCATTATCCTACATGTGTGGTTTTTGTTTTTTTAATAAATAATTTCGGTACTGTGAGAAAATACTTGTAGCATAAAAAAAAACCAAAAAAAAAAAAACCACACAACACATTTTTTATGTATTATAATGAAACAAACGTTTTTTGTTTCCATAGCAACCATTTGCAAAGTCACATCCCCTTCCTCTTCTGAAACAGGCCCTAGCACACCCCTTTTTGAGCCCTGCCCTCTCTAGCAGTGCACCAATTGTATCTAGTGACTGCTTGGTCACATGATCTTCCCCCACAGAACTTTGCATCTTTTGGTCCTTGTCTGCTGCACTGACAGCCATTTAGTGAACCCCGGAGCCGAATCTTCGCCGACTGATCACAGGAGAACGGATCGAACTGCAACTTAGCAAATTACTTATCATTGTGTGTATTGTATTGTTGCACATATTAAAGGGGGAAAAATAAATTAAAAAAACGGCATCTTGGACTGCTGCTTTAGGTAAGGTGCTACAGTATGACTTTATAACAATGTATATCTGCAGTCACCTACCTGCTCAGACCATGAGCTCCTTGAGAAAGCGCCATTGGGTGAGAAAGGCGTGGGAGGGTTTTAGATGCCTTGTTTTTGAAATAAATCTGAAACTTTGTAACTGAGCCTGGTCTTTCCACTGAAGCTGTACCGCAGCGCAATCCCACAGGGAACCATTATTCTCCTATATTTACCAATGGCGTGATATTCTCCAGCTACTGCATATGTCAACTATGATCTTGAATTTACCTTAGCAAATTGAACTGACACTCATTCCAGTATCTGTCATAAATGCAATACGCTGAAATAAGTTATACCCTGAAAATATTTTTTTTTGCTGTCCGTGGGCCCTTGTCACACCAAAACACCAAAACGATGTTAAATGATTATTATGTGTATTCAGGCATTACTATTTGGAAATGTATTTTGATTGCAATACTGTATATGCACTAAAATAATTTGAAAAAAGAATACAATGTATTTTATTTCTTTAACAACTACTGCTATTCTTTCTGTGATTTCTGTTACGTATGTAGCCCCTGCTACAAATATATGTATACAGTACTGTGGACAGAATTAATCTGCTCCACCTATCACATGGCGCGATGAGGAAGAGACATTGGGGGCTATGCACTAAGTCGTTTTAAGTGTGCAAAGTGCTCTTAGAACGTGAAGTTCCGCCGACCGCTAATCACTAAACCGCGCAAACAGACACTTTGCGCTCCAAAACTGACTTTTTCCTGGAAATGTTTCAAAGTCCAACTTTGCTCGTACGATGAGCTGTTTGTGCTGAATCCTGCCCTTCTGCGGGATTCACTAAGCAACGCAAACTTATCGTACTTGAAAGTTGCGCTGAATAAAGCTCACCAGCTAAAGGCAGGTGAAAAAAAAAGCAGGACTTAGAAAAAATTCTTTGTTTACATTTTTGCAGGCGCATAACCCATACAACAGGCCGGCGGGTGTCCCCGGCTGACCCCGCTGGGGTCCCTGAGGGAGGCCGGGGGTCGCGCGGGTGTCACCGGCTGACCCCGCGGCCGTCCCGGGTCCCCGCGGGAGTCCTGGGGTACCCGCGGGCCTGCGGTACCAATGTTGTGCCTACAAAAATACTAAACAATATTTCTAACTAAATACACCCCCCTAACACATATAGTACAATAATGTGCAAAAGAACTATTATCCAGATATGGATAATAGATTATTTGCCCATTATTAAACACTGCATTAGCATACCTAAATAAAGTAAATAAAAACAGTAGCCAGCTAATCCAATGAATACAAGCAGTAACAATATCAACAATGAATTAATTAAACCATTAACCAATGAAACCAAGTAATTCCTAAACCAACTCAAAATGAATAGTAACACTAACCAATCAAACCAATGAATTACTACAACATTAATTAATGTAAACATTAAAAAACAAAGAAATACATTCAAACAATATCTGAAATAAACCATAAAACGCATTAGCTAACATAATACAACATTAACTACAAACGAACACCAATCGCAAACATTTTATTACATTATGCAGGAAAAAAAAAAAACAATCACATCCACATAAGAAACTGACATTAAAAAACCCAACAGCAATACCAAGCCACAAATGCCCCCCCCCCAAATATTGTCATAATAATGTATTAATCTGTACCCTAAAGTGGTACAGATTAATATATTATCAGTCAATGTGCCCCCCCCCCAAAAATCAAAAAACACATCCAATGAAGAAACCTGTAAAAAGAGACATTTACAAACATTCAATATATTACTTACCATTAGAAGCGGTGGCCCTCCGACTCCCGGGGTAACAGGAAGCTCATGTACCTTGAAGGCCTCCAACAGCATCTGATGCCATCCGCCATGAAGATCCGGATCAGGTCCCCAAATCTTCTTTTTTCTTTCTTTAATCACCTTCTTCTATCTTCATCTGTCACCATTTCTTGATCTTCTTTATCTTCTATCTTCATCTGTCAATCCAAAAAACCCCATGGTAAATCCCAACCGATGTTGTCTCGTCATCTTCTTGGGCTCAAATGAGGCGTCACGGCCTTAAATAGGGCTTGTGACGTCACATTTAGCCTCAAAATGGTTAACAGCCACCTGATTGGCTGTTCAAACCATGTTCCGACTTAAAAAAAATTTTTTAAATGACGTCACAAAGGGAATGATGCCAGCCAATCAGAATGGCTGCGCTTCATTTGCCTTTAAGATGACTTCACTAAATCCAAGATGGCCAGCATCACATGGTATTTCAGCCAATCAGAGTGTGGAATTGGTTCCCACGATCTGATTGGCTGAAATACCATGTGACGCCGGTTCGTCACGTCATCTTAAAGGCAAATGAAGCACAGCCATTCTTATTGGCTGGCATCATTCCCTTTAAGTGACGTCATTTAAATAAAAAAATTAAAGTTGGAACATGGTCTGAACAGCAAATCAGGTGGCTGTTAACCATTTTGAGGCTAAATGTGATGTCACAAGCCCTATTTAAGGCCGTGATGCCTCATTTGAGCCCAAGAAGACGACGAGACAACGAGACAACATCGGTTGGGATTTACCATGGGGTTTTTTGGATTGACAGATGAAGATAGAAGATAAAGAAGATCAAGAAATGGTGACAGATGAAGATAGAAGAAGGTGATTAAAGAAAGAAATAAGAAGATTTGGGTACCTGATCCGGATCTTCATGGCGGATGGCATCGGATGCTGTTGGAGGCCTTCAAGGTACGTGAGCTTCCTGTTACCCCGGGAGTCGGAGGGCCACCGCTTCTAATGGTAAGTAATATATTGAATGTTTGTAAATGCCTCTTTTTACAGGTTTCTTCATTGGATGTGTTTTTTGACTTTTTGGGGGAGGCACATTGACTGATAATATATTAATCTGTACCACTTTAGGGTACGGATTAATACATTATTATGATAATATTTGGGGGGCATTTGTGGCTTGGTATTGCTGTTGGTTTTTTAATGTCAGTTTCTTATGTGGATGTGATTCTTTGTTTTTTTCCTGCTTAATGTAATAAAATGTTGCAATTGGTGTTCGTTTGTAGTTAATGTTGTATTATGTTAGCTAATGCGTTTTATGGTTATTTCAGATATTGTTTGAATGTATTTCTTTGTCTTTTAATGTTTACATTCATTAATGTTGTAGTAATTCATTGGTTTAATTGGTTAGTGTTACTATTCATTTTGAGTTGGTTAAGGAATTACTTGGTTTCATTGGTTAATGGTTTAATTAATTCATTGTTGATGTTGTTATTGCTTGTATTCATTGGATTAGCTGGCTACTGTTTTTATTTACTTTATTTAGGTATGCTAATGGAGTGTTTAATAATGGGCAAATAATCTATTATCCATATCTGGATAATAGTAATTTTGCACATTATTGTACTGTATGTGTAAGGGCAAAGGGGGGAGGGGGGGAGGGAGGGTAATGTATTGATGTTTGTTAATTCTTTTTTTAATATACATGTGTTTCATAGTGTAGATGTGCAGGGAGTCTCCGGAGCTGAACAGCATTGATTTCAGATCCGAGGACCCCCCACTTCAGGAGATACAGGCCCCGTTATGGGGTGCCGGTATCCCCTGCACTTTCAAGCGTCCGCATCACGTGACCGGAACATTGAAATTCTGCAGGGGATACCGGCACCCCATAACGGGGCCTGTATCTCCTGAAGTAGGGGCTCCTCGGACCTGAAACCAATGCTGTTCAGCTCCGGAGACCCCCTGCTCATGTACACTATTATTAAAATGTATTTATTTAGTGTACGATCGCCTGTAACAGCCTTGCATGGAGATGCAGAATCTCCATGCAAATGTCACAGGCGGCTTATTTTTTTCTATCAGCTAGCGTACAGAACGTTTCAGTGCGCTAGCAGAGGGAAAAAACATTGCACGCACGAAAAGCCAGTTTTGGGCACGTCCGATAGAAAATGGGCTGAGGGCCTTAGCGAATCGCACCGCCGGCTTCATTTTTTTATCGGACGTGCTAATTTTTTTCAGCACGGCGCGAAAGCTCGGAGCTTAGTGCATAGCCCCCGATGTATGTATGTCTTTAATTATATAGCACCATTAATGTACATAGCGCTTCACAGTAGTAATACACGTGACAATCATATAAATAACAAATAATACAAATAACAGATCATGGGAATAAGTGCTTCAGACATAAAAGTAACATTTCGGAAAAGTAGTCACTGCTCCAAAGAGCTTACAATCTAATTGGTAGGTAGGAAGAACGTACAGAGACAGTAGGTGGGCATTCTGGTAAGTGCGTCTGCAGGGGGCCAAGCTTTATGAATCATATGTATATTATTAGCCACTGTGCTATACTTACGCTTCTTTAAGCAAGTGTGTCTTAAGGTGGATAGAGTGGGTGCTAGTCGGGTATTGAAGGAAAGGCATTCCAGAGGTGTGGGGCAGTCAGTGAGGAAGGTTTAAGGCGGGAGAGGGCTTTAGATACAAAGGGGGAAGAGAGAAGACATCCTTGAGGAGAACGTAACAGTCGGGATGGTGCATAGCGAGAAATTAGGGCTGAGATGTAGAGGAGGGGGGGGGGGCAGAAGAGTGTAAAGTTTTAAAAGTGAGGAGGAGAATTGAGTGTGAGATGCGGTATTTGATAGGAAGCCAGGCGAGTGATTTCAGCAGGGGAGATGCTGAGACAGATTTAGGAAAAAGTAGTGATTCTGGCAGCATCGTTTAGGATAGGTTGTAGGGGAGACAGGTGAGAGGCAGGAAGGCCGGACAGCAGGAGGTCACAGTAACAGAGACAGGAGAGAATGAGGGCCTGAGTCAGAGTTTTATTAGTCGAGCAACAGAGGAAAAAGTGTATCTTTGTAATATTGCGGAGGAAAAAGCGACAGATTTTAGATACGTTTTGATTGTGAGAGGAGAATGTGAGAGAGGAGTCAAGTGCAACCCCTAGGCAGCGTGCTTGGGATACTGGGTGAATGATGGTACTTCCAACAGTAATGTGGAAGGAGGTAGTAGGGCCAGGTTTGGGAGGAAGTATGAGGAGCTCTTTTTTTGCCGTGTTAAGTTTAAGTCGGCGGAGGGCCATCCAGGATGATATCGCAGAGAGACATTCAGAAACTTTGGTCTGTACAGCAGGTGTAAGGTATCTGGTTGAAAAGTAAATTTGTGTGTCGTCAGCATAGAGGTGATATTTAAACCCAAGAGATGTGATTAGGTCACCTAGAGAGAGTGTGTACAGAGAAAAGAGAAGAGGTTCCAGCACAGAGCTCAGGGGTATCTCCACAGAGAGATCGGTAGAAGAGGAGGTGTTAGCAGAAGAGAAAGAAAAAAAGATCGATGCTGCTGCCGTTCCAAGAAGCACAGGGACTCACCAGGTAAAAATAAAACTGAAGTTTATTCTGTCAGAATAAACTTCAGTTTTATTTTTACCTGGTGAGTCCCTGTGCTTCTTGGAACGGCAGCAGCATCGATCTTTTTTCTTTCTCCAATGCTCCGGATCGAGCAAGCGCCGGGGAGTGACGTCATCAGTGTGCGCACACACGGACATCAGGAGAGAGGGAGTGAGAGTCGCGGACACACAAAGGATGGCTGCATGGTGAGTTAAGTGTACTCCAGGCTGATCCTGTCTCTCTGCTTAACATTATATGGACAACTGTCTTACACAGCAGTATTGCTCTCTTTATCTCTCCCCCTGCATCTCCCTTTTCCACTGCTATTGAAGGCTTGGCAGACGCCATGAGGTGTTACCTTTGAGCTCATCAGTCGGTTTTTCTCTTTCGTTAGCAGAAGAGACACTGAAAGTACGATGGGAGAGGTAAGAGGAGATACAGGATAGAGCTTTGTTACGAATACCAAGAGTATGGAGAATGTGAAGGAGAAGAGGATGGTCCACGGTGCTTTTATGTATTACCATATGTAATGACCTAAAGAAACCCATGGCGATTATTGTAGATATATGCACTGATGTACATAAGTTCAATAGAATTTAAAACCACCATAAATCCCTGTCAATCAAATTTCCGTTGCCTGTGACATCCTGTGATACAGGCTTGTCCAAGGAAGCTGGCGATAGACCTCAAAACCCATTCTCCCACATATGGGACTAGAGCACCAAAACAAATGTACAGACAAAATGGCACCCATGTAAACTGAAATTTGTTAGCACAACAGCATCAATGTTTTTGGTCATTCCTTAGAACAGGGGAGCGCTGCCAGCTCCCCTCGCTCCCGCGCCCCCCCCTCACCTAGTTTGCGGCGTCAAATGACGTCAATCATGACAAATGATTGTTACATAGTTGATGAGGTTGAAAAAAAAAGACATACGTCCATCAAGTTCTACTTATGCTACCATTAGACAACAGATACTTTATCCTATATTTGTACTTACAGTATATTGATCCAGAGGAAGGCAA
>NC_134485.1:396081276-396143776 GCF_040206685.1 Ascaphus truei
CAGAGAGAATGTGAGGTCAGAGGTCAGAGAGAGAGAGAGTGTGAGGTCAGAGAGAGAGAGTGTGAGGTCAGAGAGAGAGAGTGTGAGGTCAGAGAGAGAGAGTGTGAGGTCAGAGAGAGAGAGTTCTGAGAGAGAGAGTGAGGAGAGAGAGTGAGGTCAGAGAGAGAGAGTGCGGTCAGAGAGAGGTCAGAGAGAGAGAGTGAGGTCAGAGAGAGTTAGAGTGTGTGAGAGAGAGTGAGAGTGTCTGAGAGAGACACCAACTGCGCACTGCAACTGTTAGGTATGTTTGTACACCTATGTATGTATGTACACCTTTGTTTTTACTTTGGGCGCCGCGTAAAAATCCTGATCGCCTTGGGGAGCCTTGAAAAAATTCTGATTGCCTTGGGGAGCCTTGAATTGAAAAAGTTTGGGAACCACTGCCCTAATACTTCCACACTGTCCCACCCCTCGCCTGCCAGTCCATGGAATCGCTCCTGACCGAGCCTCAGCGTCAGCGCTGCTCAGCACGGCTCCCCCCTCTATGGACATAGCCCTAGGGGGACCACCCCTCCCCCCAGGTTCCAGTCCTGTAAAAAACAAACAAACAGGGGGTTAGGGTGGATTGCTTATTTAAGGCAATGAGCCTTGGTTCAGATAAAATAAAAAATATTCAGCGTAGCTGTGATTGCTCCTTTAATGTCTGCATTTTTCCACTTTGTGAAGCCCCATGTATCTACCACTATCCTGTATCATAGCGCTAACTGATGTAGTGAGACTACCGATTCCCTCACCACAATCTGTGCAAGGTTTGTTAGGAAAGCTTTTCCCAGGGAAGCAGCTAGCACAAAGTGAGTAGCCTGTGGACGGCTTTCCTGCAAACTGTACATTCACATCAGAACACATATCCTCACAAAATTAGAATAATAATCATTGGAAAGGCATGTGCTTTTCAAGTTCTAGCAATACACCTTCAACGCCAAAATGAGTTCAGATCATGAGCTTAGAGATAAAACAGAGAACAATTCTCACAGTCCGAGTGTAGAATGCTCAGGCCTGTTCTGCAGACACTGTAACATGACATTCATGTAAATACTGTGTATGTCGCTTATTCTCTGAGGCAGCAGTGCTCAACTTCAGTCCTTAAGCCAACCCCAACAAATCAGGTTTTTTGGATATCCCAGCATCAGCACAGGTGTCTCAATCGTCCCTTCTTCAGCACAGGTAGCTCAATCAATTCCTGCTTCAGCACAGGTGTCACCTGTGCAGAAGCAGGGTTATCCTGAAGACCTCACCTGTTGGGGGTGTGGGCCTTAAGGACTGGAGTTGAGCGCCCCTGCTCTAAGGAATTGAAAAAATATGCAAGCGTTGCTCCTTCGACCCATTTAGTATGGAGGGCCACACCCCTCCAGCACTGAACAGCATCATTACAAAGTCAGTCCTCCACAACTGACACATTTAGTGCATCTCAAAGCTCAGCTTCCACCCTGGTGAGTAAATTATAAAGAGGAGATGGCACATTTCACAATGAAACCTCCTGCTCACCAGCAGGCACGTTATGGGTATTACAAAGCATGTGTGAGCAGCTACAGTGAGAAAACTGGGTTACAAGATAGCCGTTCCAACAATCAATTAGGGATATAATGAAGTCACGAGACAAGACACGCAGGGCCACGACGAAGGTTAATTGTACGACTACTCTAGGACAAAGAGATACAGGCCACACGCTGTGTGGGCTGTGATACGTTATAATGGACCAACAAATCAATCATACAAGGTTGTCTTCTACACAAGCATAAGGCCTGGGATAGCCTAGTGCGGAGGCGCGCTGAGGCTCAGGAAAAGCGGTGCTTTCCCTGGCCTTACACAGCGCGCCGTCCGTGGGCGTGTCGGGGGCGGGTCTGGGGACGGGCCAGTGACGTCACAGAGCTGGTTCGCCCTCATTGGGCGAACCGCTCACGTGACCGGCCCTGCGCTCCAGCGAGCGCCAAATTTGAAAACTTTGTGAGACACACGCTTCCCCAAGCGTGCGGACGCGTGCGCGAGCCCCTGCTTTAAGCCGCTCTCATTGCGGCTGCAGGGGCTCAGGCCGAGTGTGAGCGCGGCTCAGCACGGCTCAGCCTTGCTCACACCACTATGTCCCAGGCCTTATAGACCGCAGAGGTCTCTTGCTACTATCAACCTTCAATAGTCATCCTAGCAAAGGTTATATTGTATCACAGCTGGACATGAAGAGAGAATGTGTTCTTCCTAAAGGCTCCTGTGTAACGACAGTGCTGCCCAATACATTGTTGGCCCCTTTGTCACTGCCAGGGTTAGGGGGGAATATTTTGATATTCCCTGTTTTTCTAATAAATAATAATAATGACTGCAAAACACTTCCTTATCAGGTCAAAAGCAATGTATATATACATTTATTACTATACCAAAAGCGGTTTGTTTTGTCTGTATCCCAAGGACATTCTGCATGCTCCGGCTAGACTTGGTGGTGCCAGTTTTAAGATATTAACACAAAACGTAAGATAACAATTCAGACTTCCCTGCCAGTGTGGCCAGCATCTCATTGCAACTTTGCAGAGCAGAACAGGGGCCGACAGCTCTGCCTGCAAAGTGGTACTTCTCACGTCACCATATTAACAATACTGCTTCAACGTGTTTACTTCATCCAACAATATCTAACATAGGGGCCTATGCAGAGAGCAGCGCTATTTCGAAATTCGCCATTTTTTGGAGAAAATCGCGCAGAAAACAGCAGAAAATGGCGAGTTCCGAAAAACGCGCCAATTTTTCTTTTCTATTTGTAAAACTCGCCTCGCGGCTGGCGAGAACCTCAATCTCGCCAGTTTAAAAAATATCCGTATGCAGAGAGGCGCGAACGGCATCTAGCGGCTGTTCGCGCCAATAAAATGGCGCGATTGTCTCCGTTTTGCCTCGCCAAAAAAAACTGCCGCTCGCGGCCATTGCAAAGGGGAAAAAAAAGGCGCGAATTTGTTTTAACACATTTCTGAAGCGCGCATCTCGCCAATTTAAACTCGCCACACGCATCCATGTTAAACATAGCAGAATTCGCACTTTTCTGCATATGGAGATTAAAACTCTCCAAAAAAGCTACTTTTTAATAAATTCGCCAATTTTAAAATTCGCTGCTCTCTGCATAGGCCCCATAGCCTCCGAATGGGGCAGTTAGGTTGAGTATGTGATACGTCGCTATACATAGGAAATACATTGCCCCGTCCTCTGTAAGACCAGCTGCAAGTGGCGGTCAGTAGAAAAGACGCCCAAGGCCAGGTATGCTGCAAAAATGTCCAATTTTAACCCCTTCAGCTCTGCAACAAGATTCTAGGCCTTGCAGGCCCCTATGACAGAAAAGTGCTAATAGGGACAAGACACCATTTTGCAAACCTTTGGGTTAAAGAAGGAGCCTGCCTTTTTGGCCGTTTGCTTCTCACTTTCAAACATGTAGGGATTATTCACTAACGCTGATTAACTGGCATTCGATAGGAAAGACATTTTTTTGCAAAGTGCTTATCTTTAACTTGCGTTTGTTCAATACATTGAACAAATGACATTCCAGTAAACCGCTGAGAATTTGAGGGGAGAGGTACCATGACTGTTTCTCTCCCCACCTGTCAGGGTTCTGGGTAGATAGGGATCTAAGTAAAGTGTGGGAAGTGCGTAGGGTGGGGTGGTAAAGGGGGGTGAAGGTTGACGGAGGCAGCCATTGAGGTGAGCGAAAATATTGATGATTCAGTTTGACTCTAAATTACTTGACACAGGGGCAAGAAGATTATTGTCAAACTAGGTCCTGTGCTGTTGGTATGGATTAGATGCCTTGATTTATGGGTGGAGGCTGCATCATGCCCTGGATGGGTGCTGTGTACGCATGTGTATTTCCAAAGGTGGGTAGTGTCACATCGGTTTGCTAAGCCAAGGTGCCTTTTGGCAATAGTTTTATGAGTCATGGGAAACTGTAGGGTCAAGACATGGCAGTGGGTAATCTGGCAAGGTTCAATTATGGGCACCTGATGCATATTACAAGTAACATACGGTATGGGTTATAAAGTTGAGGCAATTAAACTCCAGAATTGTTGCTGTGTGATGTCTTTCCTGGATTATGTGGACGAGAGAAAAGTGTCATTTACAACCCGTGGGCCAAGTCCGCAGGTTCTTGTAGTGGCCCCAGGGATTGTCTGCTTCTGACAATTTCCTTAGCTTGCCTAGGCAGCTCCGTGCCTTTTTTTTTTAACACTGAAACTTCTGAGTAAGCTAAGGTAATGCATATACATATGGTACCGATGTTATATATGCTTTCAAAATGTTTATATAAAATCATTTAAATATATCACAAATTACATTATCATGTTATTGTGGCCCTTCTACACCTCTGTTTTTTTCTGATCCAGGCACCTTTGGTTAACCAGCAGTAGAGCCTTGTATTGGTGAGGCACCCATCTTACCTCCTGTGCAGTAAACCAGATTACAGGGCACAAACTGTTCAAGCAAAGCAAAGCAAACTGTTCCTTCTGCGCTGTTCCCCTCCAGCAAGAAAAATCCCAGGCTTCCCTCCCTAATGTCAAAGAAGCGTGTGTTTCATTTTCTAAAAATGTGCCTGTTCTTTTGAAAAGCTTCATGGGGCTTATTTATCAAAGTCTCTCCGCAAGGGCAAAAAGATTCAAGCAAACCACTGCATTATATTTGTGACAAACCCCTCCCCCCCAATATCTCCCACTGCTTTCAATGACATGTCTGCCTTCAATTGGGTCTTATTTCCAAATGCAATCAAACATACCTTCCAAAATAAATGGTCAAAAAAGCAGAGGATGGGCTTACGCGGCCACTCGCTGCTTTGCTGTCTTTTACAATTCCAATGTGTGCTTCGAAGTGGGAGGAGGACACTTTTCACTGATGCTTCCCGCGGAGCTCTATCATTCCAGTAACCTGAACTAGTCACATTGCTGCATGCTAACACACAAACATGTTCGATTCATCTCCTGTTTCCTGCAGATAGCGCTTGTGCTGAGCATTGATAACATGCAATGCCAAGTTTGAAACTGGCTCGCACGTGTGCCAAGACAAGATGACATCTCACTTACTGTACTGGCGAATGGTTTGTACTTTCTATTTTTTTTTTTTCTTCTTCTTCTTCTAGCAACTCCCAGGATACTAAAAATATCCCTGGCAAATATTTTCTCATGCTCGAAATTGATTTTTAAAGCAGCAGGTCACGCTTGCTGGATCCAAACAGACATCCACTTCATGGGGGGTGGGGGGCGAAAACAGCAGCTATGTACTGTATGAGGATTCGCAAAAATCTACTATTGACAAACGGTTATCTTTGAAGTGGTAAAATGATAGACATGAAGGTAAAGAGTCTCTATATTAAGTATGTTTAGGATTATTAACCCCATAAACTGCCAAAATATTTTAATTTTAGGTCTCTTTTTTGGGGGGGAGGGGCGGAAGCAGTTAATGGGTTATTGTTTGTTTTGTATGTATGAAGTTTTTTTTACTCCTATAGCGCAAACCATGTACGCAACGAGAAAGTATAGTGACCAACATTTGAAAATTATATTCCAGATCATTCTGCAAATTAGGGAGGCAGTTTTGCATAATCTCTTTTACCCCTGTGCCTCTTTCCAAACACCCCGTGCAAGAGACTACCCTTTCTATTCTTTTCCCCATCAATCGTATTAATGGCTAGACTACATTTCTATAAGTGCCAGTCTATTCCCCCAAACTTCACTTTCTCAAATTCATAGTACTGTATCACACATGGGCAGACCATGAGTTCGGTAATAGAGACAACAATAATTAACCTAGAGATCAGATCTCCAAAAGCGCAAGGGAAATGGCATGAATCCTTATTGTAACTCCCCGACACAGTTAGAGAATTAGGGCAAAAGCTACAATCTTTTTTCCAAATCAACACAGAAAGCGTGTCCACAAAGCCACCGTAACAGGCAAATTAATAGCCATAGCCGCAGTCAGAAAAAGAGGGAGAATAGAAATGATAAACCGTCTTCAGGCTAAAATCGATTCTCTCATCAGGCAATAATAAAAAATAAAAAAACCTTGGATTCAACATTAGAGCCCCTGAAGGAAGCAAAAGCAGAATTAAACTTATTCCTCACTTCAGAGGCCGAACAATCCATGACATGGACAAAAAGAAAATGTTTTGAAAAAGCTAATAAAGCAGACTATTTTAGCGACTCGATTAAGAATTCGCTGCCGTTATATAATATCCAGTCTATTAGGCTACAATCCGACTCCCTCAGATTCCAAACCCTGAGCAATAGTTTTAGAATTCCGGAAATGTTATACCAACCTATACATACATCCCACTGAAAAGGCCTATTTAGAAACTACTTAATTCGGCTGATTTACCGAGATTAACTATTCCCCAATGAACACTACTAAACAAAAAAAATTACTTCCGAGGAAGTACTCCGGGTTATCAAACATTTAAAAACTTACAAAGCCTCTGGCCTAGATGGCTTCACTAATATTAACTACAAGAAATTTTCCAAAATCCTCACCACACATCTGCTGAACTTGTTAACCTCTAACTTTACTAACTCTGCATCGTTTCCTCCCAACATGCTGCATACATCAATCACATTAATCCACAAAGTGGGTCGAGTCCCGACCTGTTGTGGCAGCTACCGCCCGATATCGCTGATTAATTCAGGTATTAAAATATTTTCAAAAATCTTAGCAAAATAGATTAGTCAGAGTTCTTCTATCCCTAATACACACGGGTCAGGTGGGATTTATCACAGGGAGGTAGGCCGCCGATAATATCAGATGAATTATACGTCTGATAGCTCTGGACACGAGGAATGAGATACCCTCAATGCTACTCAGCCTAGATGCTGAGAAAGCTTTTGACCGTATCGACTGGGTCTACATGCATGAAACCTTGAGAGCTTTAGGGTTTAATGGAGCATTCCTCAAACCTATGCTAGCTCTAAACTCTGAACCTACGGCCAAAGTGATTAGCCAAGGCTTCCCATCAAATAAATGCCATATCAAGAGCGGTACTCGCCAAGGCTGCCCACTTTCTCCCCTAATATTTGCACTCTACATGGATCCCCTTGCAGCACATATACGGAATAATATGAACATCCCAGGTATCCAGGTGGGGGACCAAACATACAAGTTGGCCCTTTTCGCCAACGATATTATCCTATCAATCTCTAAGCTCCTGGTTTCCGAACCCAATCTGTTTAATGACCTCTCCTGCTTTAACAAATTATCTGGTTTCAAAATCATCAATAGCAAACCCGAGACATTAAACATCAACCTGTAAAAATAAATTATTACATTAATAGAGCTACATTTTGATTTTAAATGGCAACACACTGCTATTAAATACGTTGGGGTATTCCTAACCAATGATTATGAAACACTCTATAGAGCTAACAATCCTAACATTTTACAAACAATCCGTAACAATCTCCACATTTGGACCAAATTTAATATATCCTGGATTGGGAAAATTCAATCAATTAAAACGAATTTGTTGCCCAGATTGTTATATCTTTTTCAGAGCCTGCCAATCTCCATCATAAACACGGACATTCTCAGACTCCAATCCCTCATCACTAAACTGTTTTTTTAAATAACTGAAAACCCTAAATTAATAGGCATATTCTAACACACCCACAAGAGCAGGTGGATTGTGTCTCCCCTGCTTACAGTCTTATTATAAAGAAGCCCAAGCAAGCCAATGGGTAGCCTAGCTTGTGAACCCAGCCTTAAAAGGTGGATAGCTTTAGAGGCATCACAGATCCATCCCTCAGGTATAGATAACATTTTCTGACTCCCAGCTCACATCAGAAGGGCTATTCACAAATACATGCCGGCAATTGCTCATTTGCTCAAACTATGTAAAAAGCTGACATTTAAATACAAGCTTACAACTACAAATTCTTTCTTTAATGACCCCTCTAGCAGGAAATCCGGACTTTCCCCCAGGCCTGGACACAGGGGCATTCTTGAACTAGGATAAAGCCAAGATTTCTAGACTCACAGGTGTAAGTGCCAACATGAAAATGAAGCAATTTGACCAATTAGCGAGGGACAATGATTTCCCATCCAGGGAAATATTCTGTTATCTTCAAATAAGAGCACTCTACTCCAAGATAAACCCAACAAAAGTGGAATCGGAATTCGAAAATATATGTTTAGAAGCTGAGGCCCCACATAGTCTTACCTCAAAGCTACAGAGTCTTTGCTTTCCCGGCACCAGAGTTTCAGGATATACTTACTTATTTATCGGGAAATGGGAATCGAACTTAGGCGAGGTGATGGAGGGAGACGACTGGGACGACATTTTCAATGCCGGAGCTAGCTGCTCTATATGTACGACAATTAAAGAAAATGCTTACAAAGTATTGATGCGATGGTATAAAACTCCCTTAGCATATCCAAATATATACCTGGGTATTCTCCCCTATGCCCCAAAGGCTGAAATAAACTGGCATCATTCTTACAAGTGTGGTAGGCATGACACCGAATTGGCAGCAGATGAAAATTTACTTCCAAGAATTCCTAAATTTGGAGATACCCATGGACCCCTGGCTATTCCTACTTAATAGCCCAATCCAAAACACACCTCGAGCCAATAATACGCTAGTTACTCATATACCCACGACCACAAGGTGTGAAATAGCAAGGGTCTGGAAGCAGAACCTTATTCCATCCATTCCAAACGTCAGGAACAAAATGTGGCATACATATGCCAAATGGAAAAACTGACCAGCTTCCTAAACGCCACCTGCCATAACTTTCAGAAAGTATGGCGACCCTGGCTTCCCTTAGCAAGATACGCTCAAGTGAATCTTAATTCAATCCTCTTGTAACCCCCTGCCCCCTCCTGTACATGGCCGCACCTCCAACTCTCCTCCAAAAAGACTTAGGGCCCTATGCTAGTAGCCTTCATAAAAAAAGAGCCTTCAGACTCTGAAGACCGGCGATAGCAAAATGACCAAAACTGGCGAGGAGCCAGCGACGTGATGTTCGACTCTCTCAAAAGGTCTCACCCGTGGATCTGCAGTGATCTGGCCTAGCTGCATAGAGAGCTGCAAAGAGAGCAGCCTCTCCCTGCGCATATCTCGCCAGCGATCACAGGGTTTTAATAACAATTTTAATATTAGTGTACATGAGCAGGGGTCTCCGGAGCAGAACCGCGTTGATCTCAGGTCTGCTAAAGTGAATAAGGGGTTAGGGGCCATTAGATTGTGTTTTTTATTGTACTCTTGCTGCCAACGGGGGACATGGACCTGGAGTATGGTGATGAGGATGCCCTTCATCATGGCAGGGGTAAGTAGAAGTTTTATTTACTTCATTTATGCAGGCTTGCTAATGCTTGATTTAGAATGGGCAAATTAGCTATTATCCATAACTGGATAATAGTCATTTTGCCCATTACTGTATTGCAGGGGGGCGCAAACTTTTTTCCCTGCGCCCCCCTGACGGCTATCCCCTCGCTCCCGCGCCCCCCCCAACCCCAACTTACCCGCGCTCCGGCGTAATGACGTCAACGTTGCCATAGCAACGTGACGTCACATGACCTCGCAGCGTCATTTTGACGCCGCGTTGCCATGGCGCCGCAGGGAGGAAGCCGCCGGAGCCACGGTAAGTTAGGTTTACAGAGGCCCTGCAGCTCCCCCGGCACTTAATTTAAGTGCCTTCGGGAAGCGCGCGGGGCCTCTGTAAACTCCGCGCCCCCCGTCGGCAGTGTCGCGCCCCCCCTGGGGGTCGCGCCCCACAGTTTGCGCACCGCTGCTGTATTGTATGTGTTGGGAGGGGGGGGGGGCGATTGTTGGGGGTAGAGTAGGTGCGTAGTAGGGTTGTTGTGTTTTTTAATCTTTATTGTGGGTAGTGAGGATGGGTATAGTTGGCATTTGGTCCTTGCTGGGTGTTTATACCTACCGGGTGGGTAGCGGGAGGTGTTAACCCCCTCATTACCTTAGCGGTATTAACCACTAAGGCAATGAAGGAGTTAACCCCACCTGCAACCCCCGCAAAGCCTACACGCCCACCAAGAGCCAAAAACCACCTTCGCCCACCCCGCTACTCACAACAAACATGGCACCTGTTGTTAACCCCCTTCATTGCCTTAGCGGTTCGCCGTCATTTAAAAATGCCTTGAAATCAAAACCTGCTCCAGAAAACCGCACTAAGGTGATGAGAAACACTGGTGAAATAATATAACACATACAACAACATGTTGCATACTGGAAACATGATTATATCATATGGGAGAAAAAAGAACCCAGTCTTCCAGCACTCAATCACAACAAATGTAATGTGTGTCATACATTTGTTGTGATTGAGTGCTGGAAGACTGGGTTCTTTTTTCTCCCATATGATATAATCACGTCTCCATCCAGTCAGCACCTCACTGTGGTTAACACTAGCTGTGCGGGTTTCCTTTACGTGTAGCATACTGGAAACACACAGATGTTAAAGGAGCAATTCATGCTTTTATTTCATTACTGTTTTTTTAACATAGGTTTGAAGCAGGGGGTCTCTGGAGCTGAATCCCATTAATTCCATCACATGGGACCACCTGCTGCCTGAGATACTGACCTCCAAAGGGGGCGCCGGTATCTCGGCACAGTTTAAAGCTGGCCAATAGAAAGCCAAACCTGATGACGTCACAGCTTCCTATTGGCCCACAGGGCCAAGCTTAAAAACTCCACCATTACGTGAACCCTTCCAGCCAAGTGGAGCAGCTACCGGCAATCCCCTTCGGAGGTCAGTATCTCCGGGAGCAGGGGGTTCCCGGAGCTGAAATTAATGGGGTTCAGCTCCGGACACCGTGTTTTAATCTTATGTTAAAAAAAAAAAACAATGTAAGCTGGGATTGGATTTAAAGGCTCATCGCACAGGCACCTGCTGTGAATATTTGGATATTTGCTTTATAAAGCTGCGGTTCTCTTGGGCCATTGTTTAAGGGGGGGAGTCTGGGGGTGGGGGAGAGGTTTAATTGCCTCAATTAGGGGATCTCGCAGAGCTTATCCGTGGTCCTACAACCATCAGAGAACTCTTCCTATCCCTCCTTGTCTGGGGGGGAAGAATTTTTCATGTTCGATCCAGGCCAGCCAATAGAAAGCAGCAACATGATCAGCGCAGAGATGGGCAAATGTGTTGACATTTGGTTAGCTGGATTTTATTGGAATTTTCGTTCAAATTATCGTTCAAATATTGTTTTCGAATATTCTCCAACATTCTAACGTTATTTCCCTTTTATTTTTCATTTTCACAAATAATCTCCAATTTTGATTTTTTTTGGGGCACATTTTCGAATATTCTCAATTTTCTATGTTTTTCGGAGGGCGGCGGGGGGGGGGGGGGGGTTTGCACATTTTTTAATATTAAATAAAAACTAGTGGTGACTTTTTCAAGCACCAACAAATACGGTACGAAAATGGGAAAGAGAAAAACCCACCGCCATATTCGCAGCTAATAATAATTCGGCCAAATAATTGGCCCATCTCTAATCATCAGTGGGGGACATTGCAGGTTTCGATTGGCAACTGGCAGCCACATTTGCAAGACGCACCAAAGTATCCCAGGATATCTGGAACTGGGGGGGGGGGGGGCAATTAAAACAATACCCAATTTGGAGGGTATTGCTGACTTTGGCTGCGGTCCCAGTCATAACTGTGACACGCGCGCCCGGCGGGGGGGCTTTTGCGTGCACAGCGCTAACCGTGATCTGCGGTCTGACAGGGAGAGAGGGAGCTTGCAACGGGAGGGGGTGTGGTCGGGGATTTGCGGGGGCGTGGACATCACGTCACGCGTCAGGTTCGCCCTCATTGGGTGAACCGCCGGTGGGGGCGTGGCCACGCCTCCGTCGCAAGTTTTAAACTCAATTTCATTGAGTTTAAAAAATCTTGCAGCACGGCGCGGCTGCACCTTCAGCGTGAAGGTGCTTACTGGGCCCTTCCCCATTGAGGGGCGGTGCTTACACGCACAGCGCACGCCGAGCCGTGCGCTGTGGCAGTGACTGGGACCACAGCCTTAACCCTGTGTGCCAGAGAGGTCCAGGTGCCCGAGTGCAGTCACATGACCACGTTCAATAGTGGTCATGTGACCATTTTGCAGAAAACGGAAGAGCAGTCCTCCTCTCCTCCGGCTCCCTTTCATGACTGGACAGATCGCATCCTGTGACCCCATGGGAAGGCAGGACGCGCAATAAGCTGCCAAAAAAGCACCGCTGTTGGGTATGATGTAGTCACTATGCCATGGGGCCCCCCGAGTGCATGTCCCCATGACGTCCCGGGGCACTCAAAGGGTTAATGGGTCAATCAGGGGAGAACTGTGAAGGAGTAGTTATTGGAGCAGTTACAGGAGTATTCATTTAATCTGTAACCTGTCACATACAGTATTTCCTCTCTCTTTGCAGTAATAAACCCCACCAGGCCTGCTCCAGTATTAACTTCCATACCTAAGAAAGTAGCTTTCGATGTTAACCCATTGAGTGCCAGCGGGGCCGCTGCAGCCGTGATCACATGATCGCTCGTCTACCGATGATGAAAGAGGAGGAGTCCTGATAGATCGCGTTCTGCGCTCCGCAGGAGAGCCAGACCCCTAGTCGTACAGGCAACCAAAGGGTTAATAAAACTCAGAGAACAGGCATCATACATTTGGCGCTGGGGCATATTCGACGCAGTAGTAGATTTCACTTATTAACCCTTCGGTGGCTCTTGACGTAGCTACTGCACCATGGGGCCTGGTAATGCAGGGGCCCTTGACATTGTAGTCACAGCATATTCTATTTGCATGTTTTTCTAGGGGAGGTCGCGTTTTGCGCTCCTGCTGAGGCGCGGGAACAGAACAGGAGGAATCCCGTGATCGCGCCGAGGAGCGGTCACATGATCGCGAAGTTCCGGCAGGGGCTGCGGCCCTCTGGTGCCGCAAAGGGTTAAGGAGTGCTGCAGTACCTGCTTCAGCCCAACAAATATTTCCCATTCCTTAACAGCGTAATAGGCTGACCCTTTAATGCTAAAAAGTGGTCTGCAATGCATTGCACAGTGAATGGGTAAAAAGTACACTGCATTTCATGGCCCTCTGGCGGGAAAGGGGTTAATACACAGGAAATAATTGTTATATCTGAACTGCGACCCTATGCCTGTTGGGTGATATTACCATCCAGACTATTGCGTTTTTCTCAAGGATGTCTTCTTTCTACCCCCTTTGTATCTAAAGCCCTCTCCCGCCTTAAACCTTTTTTCACTGACTGCCCCACACCTCTGGAATGCCCTCCCCCTCAGTACCCGACTAGCACCCTCTCTATACACCTTTAAGACCGACCTTAAGACACACTTGCTTAAAGAAGCATATGAATAGCACTGTGGATAATACTGGACACATGATATAAAGCTTAGCCCCCTGCAGACGCACTTACCAGAACTCCCTCCTACTGTCTCTGTACGTTCTCCCTACCTACCAATTAGACTGTAAGCTCCTCGGAGCAGGGACACCTCTTCCTTAATGTTACTTTTATGTCTGAAGCACTTATTCCCATGATCTGTTATTTATATTATCTGTTATTTATTTGATTACCACGTGTATTACTACTGTGAAGCGCTATGTACACTAAGGGGCCTATGCAGAGAGCAGCGCTAATTCGAAATTCGCCATTTTTTGGAGAAAATCGCGCAGAAAGCAGCAGAAAATGGCGAGTTCCGAAAAACGCGCCAATTTTTCTTTTCTATTTGTAAAACTCGCCTCGCGGCTGGCGAGAACCTCAATCTCGCCAGTTTTAAAAATATCCGTATGCAGAGAGGCGCGAACGGCATCTAGCGGCTGTTCGCGCCAATAAAATGGCGCGATTGTCTCCTTTTTGCCTCGCCAAAAAAAACTGGCAAGAAGCTGCCGCTCGCGGCCATTGCAAAGGGGAAAAAAAGGCGCGAATTTGTTTTTACACGTTTCTGAAGCGCGCATCTCGCCAATTTAAACTCGCCACACGCATCCATGTTAAACATAGCAGAATTCGCACTTTTCTGCATATGGAGAATAAAACTCTCCAAAAAAGCTACTTTTTAATAAATTCGCCAATTTTAAAATTCGCTGCTCTCTGCATAGGCCCCTAATGGCGCTATATAAATAAAGACATACAATACAATACAATATTAACGTCTTGTATTAAGCACCCACCATGTGAGTGATTATTCTGTTGGTGTCACACTTTCAGGTGCATTCCCACCCAATGTGGGCATGGATTCAAACCAAAGGTCCTCCAGAGCGGCACCTTTTAGTTACTGGTGTTCCCTCATCGACACTTCAATGGCTGTCCAATTAGAAGCCGCAACGACACCCTGCCATTTTTTTTTCTTTTCTTTATTTTTACAGAATTGAAGCTGGGGGTCTCCACAGCTGAACCCCATTCATTTCAGCTCCGGGGACCCCCTGCTTCCAGAGATACTTACCTCCGAAGGGGGTGCCGGTATCTCACTGCAGTTTAAAGCCCCCGGTCACATGGGCGAATAGGAAGCCGCACCGGGTGATGTCCCGGCTTCCTATTAGAAGAGCCCGGGAACTTTGAAAAGCAGCCATAATGTGAACCCGTGAGTGGCTACCAGCACCCACCACAGAGGTAATTAACTCTGGAAGAAGGGGGTCCCCGGAGCTGAAATTAATGGGACAGAAGATATTCTGTCCACGCTCTTGCTCCCTAAGATGATTACAGGTGAGTATTTTTCTCTCTCCTTCCTCTTGCAGCTCCTGTGATATGAAGTGCTTCCCCTCACTTCAAAGACGTCCACCGCTGGAAGACTCCGTTGGTGGACCGAACACCCAAGAAAAGAAACACAGGAGCGCACCAAGGTAAGGACAATGATATAATTGGTTAAAAAGAGCAACAGTAATAACTTACATGTAAGTAAGGATCAATTCAAATGTAGGTCAATGGATCTCCTCGACGCATCGGCGTTACAGTGAATCAGGTAGGTGGGAGTCTCGGTTTCCTATAAGGTAGTCCCGCGCGCTGGGGCTAAGCCGATGACCCTCTCTGATGGTTCACCTCCGGGTTCGTGCGTTAGCAAACACCGTTGGAGTGCCCGTATGAGTGAAGCCCCCTTGTCCCTTTTCACTTAAATTCGCCGTCCCGTGTGTGGAGTCCAGACCAAAATAAAAAGTACACTAGAGTGTGGAGTAGTACCATGGGGTAGGTTTTCAACACTCAACCTCTTCGCTACGCGTTTCGCCTGACGAAGCATACATGTAATACTTTTTTCTTGGCTCAAATTAATGGGGTTCAGCTCCGAGACCTCCTGCTTGAATCCTGTATTAAAAAAAAAAATTTAAAACGGAAGAAAGGAAAAAAAGCTTCTTTCAGAGACTTTTTTTTGTAGTGTCTCATACAGCTGACACATGTTACTTAGGCCGCGCTTATAGTCCCAGCGACGGCGACTATAAGCGCGGCGTTAGGCTGACTGAGACAAGAGCCATATTTGCTAAGCAATGCTATTCCATAAGACACCTTAAAGCGAATGTTATTGAATGTACATTGTTTTTCGACATCAGAAAGGTTGTATGGAACCACTTAGTGGATATGGACCTATGATGCTCAGACATGGCAGTCTGGCCGCGTCCATGCTGATCGCGCAATCAAAACAAAGTAAATGAATTGGAGCGTCCATACTGCGCACATGCACGTGAGCGTGGGTAGGAGCGATGCGGGCAGAGACAAACTTTTTTTGTCTTTGTCGCGCGATGCCCTGGTCAGGTGCGCGGTTCAGCCAATGAGGGCCTACCGCTCACATGACGTCACAGGCACGCCCATCGGCATGGCTTTCGCACGCCCTGCCCCCCATCGCGTAACCCTGCAGGCCACGGATCTCTGCAAGTACAGGCGTGATCTAGACTAACTGATACCAAAACATGGGACAAAAATTCCTTCCAGAAATAAAAACACACAGTGTTATTACAGCACGTGTGAAAGCCGAGTCTTTCCTTACTATTCCCATTACTCCATTACTCCATACAACAGATACCCATATCAAGTACGAATGCAAGTGAGCACACCCAAAGCAAAACACCCTGATAAATAAAACAACTCCTTAAACCAGGGCCAACTCCAGTCCTCCAAGGCCCTGAAGCACGGATATCCTTAAAACCTGACCTGACTGGAGTTGCCCACCCCTGACTTAAAAGGCAGCATGAGCTTTAAATGCAGCATCCATAGGCACCAAGAGATATTTCTGTACTTCGATTGGTTTCTTGTGCAATAACGCGGCACGACCAGTATGTTCATTTCTACGCGTACAAATACAGAAAAACTCAATCTGAGCTCCCCGTCCAATGCTGTGTCGCAATGTCCCGTACCTGGCAGGGCTCCTGTCTCAGCGGAGCCCCTACTACTGTGTCCTGGATATCACGATAAATACAAATAAAGATGGCCACCCTGGTCTTCATGCAACAGTTGTTTCTTTAGCCTATCATGACTCCATCCAAGTCTAAATAAATAATCACGGGGCGAAGACCCAAAGTGCCCATCTTTATTTGTATTACCAGTTTCTAAATAAACACGGACACCTTTAGTGCTAGGGAGACACACTGTTGCTGACCCCTCGAGCCGTGAAGGGGTTAACTATGCCCTGTGAGCTTCATAGCTGCTGACCTCCTAATGCCCTTGTAACAACTTCACTTGCATACATCGGCATCCACATGTGCAGCACACACATTAATACACTGATGCATACATACGGGCGCTGATACACGCAGTCTAAACACAGACAAACGGATGTACCCAATGATATACTGTACACAGATCCGCACGTACAGGCTCACAGGTAGATATTGCTAAGCTTGCAAGCCTCTTTATATTGGTGCTCCACTCAATTCTGCTCTACGATTCTGTGCTCTCCAGCAGCTCATTCACTCTCTCCCACTCTCTTCTCCCCAACCCCCCCACATCCTGTCTCTCCTCCTCCCCGCCTCTCTCTTCCTTCCCTTTGCCTCTTTCCTATCACAAATATTATACTGTTTTACAAAGTCTCTCCTTCCCCCTCACCCCCTTACCCCCTGCAAACACACAGTAGGTGAGTTAGAAAGGTGGAGCGCTGAAACAGCGAGTGTTTTAACGACCAGGAGGAAATGGTTGGGAAGTTACAGCACTAAGCGATTCTCAGCAGCACGACATCCCCTTTAAATGGAGGAAAGGGAATACAAAAAAATAAAAAAAAGCTTTTAGCAGCGCCTGGCTGTGAAATGTTGAACACATGTGCGGTTGTGTATTTAGATAGCAAAGTAGATATTGCCTGCAAGACAAGTCTGACCCTCAGCTGTCCTTGGCTGCATATAGGGGCACTACATGCAAGAATTCATCTATAATGACAATACTGAGCTTCTCAGGAGTATGCCTGCATAGCTATATTGTGCTGTTTAACCTGTTATAGCAGAGGTGGGCAACTCCAGTCCTCAAGGGCCACCAACGGGTCAGGTTTCAAGGATATCCCTGCTTCAGATGGCTTAATCAGTGTGCTGAAGCAGGGATATCCCAAACACCTGACCTGTTGGTGGCCCTTGAGGACTGGAGTTGCCCACCTCGGTTATAGAGATAAATAAACACAAAGCTCCAAATGTCCCCTTTCATAAAATAATTACAATTAAACTGGATTGCAACACATTCCCAAGCAACGGGGATTAAAGGGCTTAGTTATCATCATTTAAAATGGGAAATGGTTTTGCTTTGCACTCAGCAGCTGTTATAGGATCTACCCCAATAACGGTCACGCATGTAATGGTCACATTGTGACGGGTGCAAAGCACCATTACTTTATTTTTTGTTTATAAATCAAAACTTCCCCTTAATTTTTCAATAAGAAATGGGGATTTGGTTACTAACACAGACTGGCTCTTTATGCTCTCATTGCAGTAACATGCCATACATACACCCTTACTGAATGTTGTTTGTCCCCTTTTTCACACTTGTGCTCTACTTAATTCAAGCAGCGGGATCACATTTTTAAATCCCTCCAGTAATGGACGGGCCTGCAACTGGATCTGACATGTGACCGCGGTCATCTCGCAGCGACCACGTCTCTGGCAGCGTTCAGCCACAGAGGGACCCCCCACCGCTGCGACGCTGGACGCTTATCCACCAGCCGCTTCGCCCGTAAGATAAGTTCATTTAAGGGTTAATTTAGCGGTTAGGATACAAGTAAGGGGTCAAGGTTTTTAGGGTTGGGGATTAGGATAAAAGGTTTAGGCTGCGGCCACGCTAGCGCTGAGCGTGCTGACCGTGTGGTGCTTGCCGAGGTTAGTTTCGGCAAGTGAAATTATCCCGTCCCCGCTCACCCTTGCTTGGTGCTTGCGTAAACAAAAAAGAGACTTTCAACTGCGCTCAATTTACCCGCAGTGCCCCCCCCCCCCCGCGCGCTTGCGGAATAGGCAGGACACCCGGCGCTCATGCTTGGTGAGCTGGTGACGTCACCGCTCTCAAGCACGAGCGCGGTCAGCGCTAGCGTGGCCGCAGCCTTAGGGTAAGGGGTTAGGTTTTTAGGGTTAGGATTAAGGTAGGGGATTAGGTTTAGGTTTTTAGGGTTGGGGATTAGGATAAAGGTTTAGGGTAAGGGGTCAAGGTTTTTAGGGTAGGGGGTAGCATTAGTATTAGCAGTTAAGATTTGTGATTTTTAGGCTAAGGGGTACGGTTAAGGAATTACCTTGGTGGCGCAGCGGCCGGTGGCGAGACGTCCCTGCGGCGAGGTGAGTAGCAGCTAAACGCCGGCGGAGATTTGATGGTGAAAAAAGGCCACGACCAAATGTCCTAGACCAGTCCTACAATACATTGCAGAGTAAAGCGCTGCTGGCCCCTCAAACACAGAAAGGGTACACAACTCCTCAGCCTATGAGCCCCCTTAAGGCCAACACCGTACCCATTAACAGAAAACCCTGCCATATGTCAGCAACTTCACCCCGAGTTTTACATTATTAACCATTGCAAACAACATAACACCCTATACCTAGCCCTACAAAACATGGGTCCTCAAGCTGCAGTAACTGGATCATCTGTGGTCCCTGAACACTACAGTGCTGATGCTGAAAACCCCTCACAATGTGCCCTGCAGTCCCTGGACTTCCAGTGTATCCATGCAGAGGTCTGGTGTTTAGATCAAGGTCCAGCAATGTAAAAAGATATATCACAAGACGCAGCCAACGTTATTGCAACGTTTGGCGCGCTGCAGCGGGACATACACAACGCGCCCGTGGGAGCAGCCATTGTCTATAATCCGCTGCACAAGAGAAGGGGGCGGGACTGACGCACCGCTTCCCCCCGTGGGAGCGCGCCACAGGTTGCAATAACGTCGGTTACATCTGCATGTCTGAATATACTGACGGTCTGGTGGCCAAGCAGGGCTATTAACATTGTAGTGGGCCCGGGACTTTTAAAATATACACCAAGTGTACATATGCTGGCGATCACAGCAAAATAGAGCGTCTAGCATTATTATTATTATTATTATTAATAATCATAACCGCTTCTTGCAGCCAAAGGGTTAGCACAGCAGTTATCTGCTATTATGAAAATTTAAGAACGCGTTACCATAGGATGAAAATAGTACATTATTACTAGATTTTTTTATTTGCAAACCTAAACGCCCACTTTTTTTTTTTTTTTTAATGCGGAAAAATAATAATAAGATCTTCTCGGAAAAGAACAGCCGCTCATTTCTAGCCTAATAATGGAGACACCGCGTTTTATTTGCTATAGCACCACAGGGTGTATGCATCAAAGTAACAGTGGTGCAATTCTGCACCCGATGTCAGATCAAAGATGAAGTTCAGTACCACTGCTTTATAATAAGGCATCAGTACCACTGCTTTATAATAAGGCATCAGTACCACTGCTTTATAATAAGGCATTAGTACCACTGCTTTATAATAAGGCATCAGTACCACTGCTTTATAATAAGGCATCAGTACCACTGCTTTATAATAAGGCAACAGTACCACTGCTTTATAATAAGGCAACAGTACCACTGCTTTATAATAAGGCAACAGTACCACTGCTTTATAATAAGGCATCAGTACCACTGCTTTATAATAAGGCAACAGTACCACTGCTTTATAATAAGGCAACAGTACCACTGCTTTATAATAAGGCAACAGTACCACTGCTTTATAATAAGGCATCAGTACCACTGCTTTATAATAAGGCATCAGTACCACTGCTTTATAATAAGGCAACAGTACCACTGCTTTATAATAAGGCAACAGTACCACTGCTTTATAATAAGGCAACAGTACCACTGCTTTATAATAAGGCATCAGTACCACTGCTTATAATAAGGCATCAGTACCACTGCTTTATAATAAGGCAACAGTACCACTGCTTTATAATAAGGCAACAGTATCACTGCTTTATAAGGCAACTGTATCACTGCTTTATAATAAGGCATCAAACCACTGCTTATAATAAGGCATCAGAACCACTGCTTTTTAATAAGGCATCAGTACCACTGCTTTATAATAAGGCAACAGTACCACTGCTTTATAATAAGGCATCAGTACCACTGCTTATAATAAGGCATCAGTACCATTGCTTTATAATAAGGCATAATTACCACTGCTTTATAATAAGGCATCAGTACCACTGCTTTATAATAAGGCATCAGTACCACTGCTTTATAATAAGGCAACAGTACCACTGCTTTATAATAAGGCATCAGTGCCTGCTGCGGAGTCCTGCCACATTCCCATCTGCTTGCACCATGCAGCCCATGCAGCATCCTAGCGCGTCCCCTTCCCAGCTCATATGCATCCGCCACACAAAGGAAATTCCTTTTCTTTTACCTCACGCGAGGTCCCGGGGAGAAAGTTTCAGTGCGGCCGGGGGAGCAGGGCCATGTCCGGGCTTTGCATCGCCCCCTTTAATAACACAGACACAGCAGCAGCAGCAGGAGGAGGAGCGGCGCAGAGCGCGCATGGTGTGCAGCAAGAAGCGCCGCGCGCGAGCTCGCAGCGCCGGAGCCACCACAACAATGAGCCTCCCAGTCACCGAGGAATGAGTGGAATGTCACACGCTGCTTTACCTACAGCAGGGGGAAGCCTGGCCGCGCGGCTCCCGCAGGGTCCTACCGCCGGACCGCGTCCCACTGCTCAGCCAGGGCACGCTGTGCTGCTGCTGCTGGGGCTCACTCACACGTCATGGAACGGCGTCTGCGGGATCCTAGCGCACGGACCGCATTTCGCTGCTCAGCCATGACGCTCTGCTGCTGCTGGGGCTCACTCACACGGCGTCTTCGGGGTCCTAGCGCGCGGACAATACCTGATATGCTATAACCAATGTTACATCACTGATG
Organism: Ascaphus truei; assembly: GCF_040206685.1. Classification (NCBI taxonomy): domain Eukaryota; kingdom Metazoa; phylum Chordata; class Amphibia; order Anura; family Ascaphidae; genus Ascaphus; species Ascaphus truei. The sequence continues at coordinate 396,102,576 of NC_134485.1, forward strand.
TGATGATGATTATAGTAATTGTTTCTAATTAATTCTAGCATCAGTACTGGTAGTAACATCATGTAATAACGTTGACCCTTCTGTTTTTATAGGGGCTATGCAATGACAAATGGTGGATTATATTATTAATAATATTCATAATTGTATTGCTAATATTCTAATAATTAATATGAGTACCATATATATCACTGTTAAATGTTTATCAGCATTATTATGTATCTACTAATGATGTATGCATCATTTAATTTAAAAATTATTAGATTCATTACTAAATATATTATTATATTCCTTTATACAAGTACTTATTAAAGTGCATGTAACCCTCCATGCCCCCCTCATCCCCTCCCCCCTCTTTAACATGGATAACACTGCCAACTATGAAATGTAATATTAATAAGAATGTTAATACTATTTGTATCTTATATTGTGACTACAGGAGCAATGAGCCCCTTTCCCAAAGAACTTACAATCTAATTGTGGTGCCTGAGGCACAGGGAGAAAAGGTGACCTGTCTGTGGTCACAAGCAGAACTGACTCTGTGATTTGAATGAGGTCCAGCTGATTCGGCTGTGATCAACATATATGTCATGGCTTGAAATTGAATATTTAACAGGATAGGGCAGTGTTCTTACCACTAACCCCAAATTAAATTATTTAATTATATATGTAGCCAGGACTGGTTTCTGGCTACCAGTCTGCCCCCTCCTGGCAGTAAGCCCTGGTAAGAACAGGCTGCCAGGAGTTATCATGGGTTTCCACCACACAGTAGCTTCTTGATTGACAGGAGAGGCGGTGTGACTAGGCCTGTGTGTATCCAATCAGGGACTCAGTCCTGGTACCTACTTCCCTTGTACTTAAGGAGCTGCACTGCTTAATGTAGTCAGTGCCTCTACCTCCTTGAGAGAGGCTGGTCTACCCTAACAATTGTGCAGGGCTCTGCTAGTTTGTACCCCCTCCCCTAGGGGAGTGGAAGGGGAGACTATGCCCCTTACTCCACCAGGGAGTAAGAGAAGAGCAAAGACTGCTTCACGGTCCCTTGGCCTGGAGTGGAGGTCCAGGGTACACCCTGAGGTCGAAGTCCCACAAAGTAATCTCTGATGTGCATGCTGTAAGAACTGAGTGTGCTGTCAGAATAAAGTGATCCTGTACAAAGATATCTTCCTGCCTGAGACTACAATCTATCAGGGGGAGGGGAAGTAAGTTCTCCTGCAGGGATTGTCCCCACATCCCTGGGGCCTGCAAGAGATGGAGGCGCTGTCACCGTGAGAAAGAATCAGTTACTAACCCAGAAGCCTGTCCTGTTCTCCCCTACAACAACACAGGAAGCTAAGATCTACTGTGAGCCAGCAGCTATGCACCACACCACCCCGTGTAATGGCAGAATCTCCCAGAGAGGGGGAAAACACTGTTACATATACTTTAGGTCATGTTACATAGTAGTTACATAGTTTTTGTCAGGTGTCTGGTATTGAAACAGACAGACAGCCCGGTATTTGGTTACTCTGTCCGGTAAAATATGAGAGATAATACCAGACGTGTATGTGTGCGGGTGGGGGACATGTATGTGTGTGCCGGTATTATGTAACCAATCACAGGATTTCCCCTGAGAAGGGATAGAGGGGGCTGGGCAGGTTCCTCCATCCTGATAGGCTGCTGCTGTGTAATGCAACCAATCCGGATGGAGGTGGCAGGAGCGAAAGAGCAGAAGAAAAGCATGGAGCAGAGAGAGGTGAGGCTGTGTCCTGTGTGTCCTCCCTGTGTGTATTTGTTCTGTTTTGTCCTGGTGTGTGTGTCTGTGTATCTGTAATTGTACTGTTGTTTTGTGTGTGTGTGTGTGTGTGTGTCTATCTGTACTTGTACTGTTTATTGTGTGTGTGTTTTCTCTGGTTGTCCTGTGGGAGTGATAATGACATGAAGGGAGGGTAGGGGGTGAGAGGATGAAGGGAGGGTGGGCATGGGATGAAGGTATAGGGGGTTAAAGGGAACGAAGGAAGGGGAGTTGAGAGGATGAAGGGAGGGGATGAGAGAGGATGAAGGGAGGGGGGATGAGAGAGGATGAAGGGACGGGATGAGAGAGGATGAAGGGAGGGGGGATGAGGATGAAGTGAGGGGGGATGAGAGGATGAAGGGAGGGGGGATGAGAGAGGATGAAGGGAGGGGGGATGAGAGAGGATGAAGGGACGGGGATGAGAGGATGAAGGGAGGGAGGTGAGAGGATGAAGGGAGGGGTGAGAGAGGATGAAGGGAGGGGGGATGAGAGAGGATGAAGGGAGGGGGGATGAGAGCATGAAGGGATGGGGATGAGAGGATGAAGGGACGGGGATGAGAGGATGAAGGGAGAGAGGTGAGAGGATGAAGGGAGGGGTGAGAGAGGATGAAGGGAGGGGGGATGAGAGAGGATGAAGGAGGGGGGATGAGAGAGGATGAAGGGACGGGGATGAGAGGATGAAGGGACGGGGATGAGAGGATGAAGGGAGGGAGGTGAGAGGATGCAGGGAGGGAGTTGAGAGAGGATGAAGGGAGGGGTGAGAGAGGATGAAGGGAGGGGTGTGGGAGGATGAGAAGGGGTGCAACAATCTTGGAATTTGTGGGAGGAGCATTAAGATTAGTATTGCTCGCCATGTACAGTATGACTGCAGGTCAGTTATTTATAAATGATCTGACCATTACGTAATTTGTTCTAAATTTCACTCCAATCATGCATCAATTTGCATCAATTTGCACTATTTCATATTCTATTTCCTAAAAAAATCCCCCGAAGGACGCTTCCTCCCAAAATTCCACCCCAGATTTTTTACGAAATAGAATATAAATTGGTGAATACTTGGAGTGAAATTTAGAAAAAATGACGTAACAGTCAGGTAATTTATAAATAAAATTCTTCCCCATTAACGATTCTCGCGCACATTGCACCTTTCACCATTGTGTCCAGTATTTGTGGATAAGCCACCTGGCAACCCTACCTATACTGTACCTGCACAAACAGCACGTGTCCCCTTTATTTTGTACCTGCACATAAACCTCACACTCTCCAGTTGCCGATTCAGCGCATTCTTTCCGCACACCCTGCGTGTAACACGCCAGCCAATCAGAAGCCAGGACTCCGTTCTGCACACGTCAGCAGTATTTGCAAGCCTGTCAGTGATGGGAGGAACCGATGGGGTTAAAGCCTAGCTGTGCGCATGCGCGGTTTTTGTTAGTCTGTGGTAACCTCTGGTAAAATCTGGTCTTCATGGACATCAAGTAGATCAGAGGCAAGGTGATAACCTTCGACTGTGAAGGCATAGATAAATATAACAAAGATAACTGAACATTTGTATTTAGTGATACAAGTCATGTGCTCTTTAATCTGAGTACATTTTGTCCTTCAGAGCCCTGGATGCCTCATTTGACATACTAGTTCATGTTTAATGTATGAATCAAAGATGATGTTTCCCTTATGAAAAACAATTTGTAAATGCTGAACTTGGAATTTGTGTTTATTGTCTTCTAGATAAATATAAATCAATATAATGTCAATATGAGTATCTCAACCAGTTTAGCATTAAGAAAATGTTAAAACTAATTGGCCATTCATTCGTTTAAAATGTCAACGTCTATGTTAAAATAAATAAAAATAAATTATTGTAAAAATACAAAAAAAAAAAGCAACCATCCCTCCCATATTGCCTGGCTTTTAAAACAAACCCTACTCATTTCAAGGGCAAACGCTACTCATTTCAAGGGCAAACGCTACTCATTTCAAGGGCAAACGCCATTCACCTGAATCTTGGAAGTGTTTTCATAGTGTTTTATCAACATGCATTATTTCATCTGACTTTTTACTGCAGAAATACTACAATAGAAATATTACAGTAGCCTCTCAATTCAAGCTTACTACAATCAAAGGACCAGATGGCCCTTAACAGTCTAATAGTCAAATAAAACAGGAGTCTACGGTATATGTTAAAGCTAGCAACGGAGCGCCTGGTGCACAATTCTCCATGGTGACAAGCGTTCATATTATTCCAAACAATTGAGAAGTGCAGTCTACTGACAGCGTGTGGAAAAAGCAATGCCGTCTCGGCACATCTGTTTTTCATATTTGGCCTGAGAGCATGCGTTTGTCTTTAATAATGTGACCTGTTTCTTTCTTGGCTCTATGAAGAGAAGAGGCTGTGCACTGCACAATTATTGGCTCTCTGGAGCTGATCCGGCAAGGGATTTGTTCGAAACAGTTGAAAAACAGATGTTCACACACAATAAGAGCATTGCAGAACAGGGTGGGATTTTCATCCAAAAGGGTTTAATTTCTCTTACTTGATTTCTTATACCTCCTCTAAGTGCTGTCTAATAACAGATGGCTAACAGATGAGCAGTAAACATAATGTCATTTTATTTCTAATGCATACACAAGAATGGAGCTTGCGTATACTGATCTGTGTGGTTGATTTGAAGTGCTGGTTGTTTAAAGGTGTGCAGTTAGAAACAGAAGGAAAGGGAAGTGCTGTGTATACTAGTGTATACTAGCAGTGGTGGCTGATTTTGGGGAGTGTGCAGTGGGTTCATTTTTTTTAAAGGGTGTGGTAATTGAAGCCTGTAACTTTTTTCCCCCTTTCTCCTGCCTGAGGCAGAGTGGGTGTGGTTAGTTAATTTGCTAACCTAATACACCTGCAGTGAGTTTGGTTAGTTAATTTTTAATCTAAGTGTAAGGTCCCAGTCAGCACTGTGGCACGCACGGCCGGCAGGGGGGGGTGGGTCGCGTGCACAGCGCTGCACCGCGATCTGCGGTCTGAGGGACCATTTGCGACAGGAGGGGCGTGGCGGTGGGTTTGCGGGGGTGTGGCCATGACCTCACGCGGCTGGTTCGCCCTCATTGGCTGAACCGCCGGCGGGGGCGTGGCCATGCCTCCGTCGCAAACTCTGAACTTAAATACCCCTGCCTGATTGAAAACCTGTTGCGCACCGCTGGGGAAAGGTGTGCGACAAGGTAGGAACTGGGACTGGCCTGACTGGGGGGAGCGGGGCTTGAACGCACTGCGCACGCCGAGGCGCTGTAGAAGTGACTGGGGCCGCCCCCTAACACACCTGGTGGGTGTCCCTATTTAAACAGAGGCTTCTAACGAATTCTGAGCTTGCGTATACTGATCTGTGCGGTTGATTTGAAGTACTGGTTGTTTAAAGTGTGCAGTTAGAAACAGAAGCAGTTTGAACAAGGAAGCGGTTAAACAATGTATAGTATATTGAAGTACAGTTTACTGTTAGTACTTATAAACTTCATAGTTGCTAGAATGAGCAGGATTGAAAATGCCACTCAATACACATCTTGCCACATGTATGTGCACTTGGAGCAGCTGTTCCAAGGAGCATACCACTGTGAGAGGTGTGAGCGGGTTGTCTATTTAGAGTCAGAGATTGCTGATCTGAAGAGGCAACTTGCAATATTGAGGGACATTGGCAATCTTGAAATGGGTTTAGGCCTTTGCTTCGACTAGTGGTGCAGATGGTGGCGCTGTTAGTGAGGAGCAGGTAGGTAGCTGGGTGACAGTTAGAAGGGGAAGCAGGGGCAATAGGGAGAGGCAGGTCATTTCTGAGCTGACACATCCCAATAGATTTGCCATGTTGAGTGAAGATATTGGGAGTGTCGGGGCAGAAATGGCAAGGCCGGGGGAGACCAATTCCTGTAGCAGCCAGGGGAATAGTTCCTGCAGCACGGTGGGGACTCAGGATGCTCAGATACAAAGAAAGATTGTGGTGGTCGGGGACCCCATTATTAGGAAGGTTGATAGGGCAATCTGTTGCCATGACCGCATGACCCGAACAGTTTGTTGTCTCCCGGGTGCTCGGGTTCGGCACATTGCGGATAGGGTAGATAGAATGTTGGGGGGGGGGCTGGGATTGACCCGGCGGTATTGGTACATGTTGGCACCAATGAAAAAGTTAGAGAAAGATGGAGGGTCCTAAAAAATGATTACAGGGATCTAGGCCAAAAGCTTAAGGTAGGGACCTCCAAGGTAGTATTTTCTGAAATACTACCAGTGCCATGCGCTACCGCAGGGAGACAGTCAGAGATCAGGGAGGTTAATGCATGGCTAAGAAAGTGGTGCAGGAAGGAGGGGTTTGGGTTTTTAGAGCACTGGGACTCCTTTTCTGAGAGGTGCCATCTATATTCTAGGGACAGATTGCACCTCAATGAAGAGAGATCTTCTGTGCTAGGGGGGAGAATGTTAAAAAGGTTGGAGGAGATTTTAAACTAGGATGGAGGGGGGGGTGGGGGGAATGAAACAGATAATGAACTACAGGCAGTCCTCGGTTATCCAACGGAATCCGTTCTGGAAGTAGCATTGGATAGTGAAACCGTTGTAAAGTGAGTCCCATGTTAATCAGTGGCAGTGAGCGTTGGATAATGCATTCAGGCGTCGGATAACGCATTCCGGTATCGAAAAACGGCCCATAGGGTTGTGTTGGATATGCCATTCGTTGTAAAGTGAAACGTTGGAAAGCAAGGACTACCTGTAAATGGAATAGAGGAGGATACAAGGGGGTGTGGAGGTAGAATGGGGGCAAGTGCGAGTTTGACCAGCAGTGAGACACCCATAGTAAATACAGATAATACTAGAAAACCTCTAAAGACTAAACTAGTACAGGGTGAAAAAAAACTTAAATGCATGCTTGCTAATGCAAGAAGCAAAAAGGAGAAAAAACGGAGCACTACGTCCAGTGCTTGCTGACAAAAAAACCAAGGATGCGGTCCCACAATAAAAAATAAAGTTTAATGGACAGAAGAAACGAACAGCACATCTACGCGTTTCGGGCTACAAGGTGTTATTCACCTTATTCACACAAGAAAATTGGACTCAGTAATAATATATGCACCTGGATTGAAAACTGGTTAAAGGACAGACAACAGAGGGTTGTCATAAATGGATCTTTTTCAGGTTGGGCTAAAGTCGTGAGTGGAGTACCTCAGGGATCGGTACTGGGACCCCTGCTTTTTAACTTGTTTATTAATGACCTTGAGGTTGGCATCGAGAGCAAAGTCTCCATCTCTGCTGATGATACTAAATTGTGTAAGGTAGTAGAATCAGAGCAGGGTGTAATTTCTCTTCAGAAGGACTTGGAGAGACTGGAAACGTGGGCAGGTAAATGGCAGATGGGGTTTAATACAGATAAATGTAAGGTTATGCATTTGGGATGCAAGAATAAACAGATGACTTACAAATTAAATGGGGATAAATTGGGGGAATCCTTGATGGAGAAGGATTTAGGAGTGCTTGTAGACAGCAGGCTTAGCAATAGTGCCCAAAGTCATGCAGTAGCTGCAAAGGCAAACAAGATCTTATCTTGCATTAAACGGGCAATAGATGGAAGGAAAGTAAACATAATTATGCCCTTTACAAAGCATTAATAAGACCACACCTTGAATATGGAGTACAATTTTGGGCACCAATCCTAAGAAAATACATTATGGAACTAGAGAGAGTGCAGAGAAGAGCCACCAAATTAATAAAGGGGATGGACAATCTAAATTATGAGGAGAGGCTAGCTAAATTAGTTTTATTTACATTAGACAAGAGGCGTCTAAGAGGGGATATGATAACTATATACAAATATATTCGGGGACAATACAAGGAGCTTTCAAAAGAACTATTCATCCCACGGGCAGTACAAAGGACTCGGGGCCATCCCTTAAGGTTGGAGGAAAGGAGATTTCACCAGCAACAAAGGAAAGGGTTATTTACAGTAAGGGCAGTTAAAATGTGGAATTCATTACCCATGGAGACTGTGATGGCAGATACAATAGATTTGTTCAAAAAAAGGTTTGACATCTTTTTAGAAAGGAAAGGTATACAGGTATATACCAAATAAGCACAGTATACATGGGAAGGGTGTTGATCCAGGGATTAATCCGATTGCCAATTCTTGGAGTCAGGAAGTAATTTATTTTTCCCCTTATGAGATATCATGGATGATATGACTCTGGGGTTTTTTGTTTGCCTTTCTCTGGACCAATAAGTAAGTATAGATATAGGATAAAGTATCTGTTGTCTAAATTTAGCATAGGTTGAACTTGATGGACGTACGCCTTTTTTCAACCTCATCTACTATGTAACTATGTAAGAATAGGAACTATTAATTAATCCCAGCACTTGCAATATGAATATACTGTGAGCATCTTCAGAGTTAGAGAATTATTTAGAAATTTGATCAAATATAAAAATAATTGAACAATTTTGCCCTTTTGATTGAAATTTTCACTGATTTGTCAAACTTTTTGGAAAGTTTGATTAAACAGCGGCAAAGCGAATCTCAACAAGTTAGCACATCTCTTAACTTAACTCTGAAGACAAGCTCAGAAACTTGATAATATATAATGATAATTGTGCAATGATGAGTGTAAGTTTATCAGCGTCTCTGGGATAACTATCCATGTACATAGTATTTGTCCTATCCTGCTGCCTCTACTTCCTCCTTTACACTCAGCTCACATACTTTACCCTTCAATTAACCTACTTTTCTACGTTGGGTTAATATTCATTAATGTAAAAAAAAATTGGTGTCCGATCCATAAGAAAAATAGTTCTTATTATTTAGGTTGGTTTGGGTTGAAACAAGTCTGGATCAAGAAAAGACACAAGCACATTATGGGGTTTCTGGCCAAGGTAATAATACATTAATAATACCTTACGTTTATCCACCAGACAACCTGCCATGATCATTGGAAATGCACATTGTATTCTTTGAGGCTACCGAGGAGAAAACCTGTGTTAAATATTAGCATGTCTTCTGCCTCTTTGTAAAGCAGGGCATTCATACTGTATGTTTGGGTAAACTAACCGGCGGCTACAAATCCTGGTGATTGAATTCGATTTTGTAGGTTGTCATAGAATTAGTATCAGAAGTGTATTGTGATAACATTTGTTTTCATGCTGAGTAGCTATTGATTGTGTTAATTGAATTAAGGTGAGACAAAATCATTTGCTGCTGGATATATAAACCTAGATACTGTACTTGAAATACTTTCCAGGGCACATCAAGGTTGGTGATGAGATACAGATCTACAGTCAATGTTTTACGGCTTGGTTAAAATGTTTTATTATATCTATTTTAACATGCTGTTGCACATAAACGATGGCCACTGATATACTGGTCATCTATAACAGAGGGGCACCTACAGTATATCAAGTGTTGCAAGCTGGAGCATTGCATTAAAACCAGGTGCAAATGGCATTATTTTCTCTGTGTGACTCGATTCTTTGCTCCAAATAGCTCCACTTGTGTCATGAGCATATTGGGGAGTGATTAAAGGAGAAGAAAGGCAGAGTAATATTATAAGGAAAGAGTTGCCAGACACAAATCATTCTTGTTTTATATGATGCCATTTTGGGGGTAAACCTTAAGTTTATCAGTTAATTTTTCATTAGATCCCTTACACACCGACATTAAAAAAAAAAACTCAGATATGTCAGGATTTGGGGAGATACCAAAGGTCAGGGCATCATGGATCATGGATTTAACAAAAGTCTGCTCTATCTATTATCTTGTGCGTCGGCGTACAAGCCCAAGTGGTTTATTCGATGTGATCCGAAGCGGCCAACTTAAATCGGAAGTTTCTGCAGAAAACGGCCCCTTTGGATGATCTAGAACCAGGGTGGGCAACCCTGTCGCCATTCGCCACTTGTGGCGAATTGGCAGTAAAACTGTGGCGAACAGGGCCGCCGGGACACTCAAACCCCCCCTTCCACCTTCCGTGGTAAGGAGCGCGCTCCAGCGGTGTGTTGACGCGCTCCTCTCCCTCCAACACCCCAGCCCGCTCCAGCAGGCGCGTGACGCGCGCTCCCTCCCCTGCGAGGCCGCTCCATGATGCGCTCCCCCCCGAGCACGCTCCAGCGTGACGCACTGACGGCCGCCCGCCACCACTGCCGCCCGTCACCACTGCCCCCCGTCCGCCTGCCACCACTGCCCGCTCACCACCACTGCCCCCGTCCGCCTGCCACCACTGCCCGCTCGCCACCACTGCCCACTCGCCACCACTGCCCGCTCGCCACCACTGCCCCCCATCCGCCTGCCACCACTGCCCGCTCGCCACCACTGCCCCCCGTCCGCCTGCCACCACTGCCCGCTCGACACCACTGCCCCCCGTCCGCCTGCCACCACTACCCGCTCGCCACCACTGCCCCCCGTCCACCTGCCACCACTACCCGCTCGCCACCACGGTCCCCCGTCCGCCTGCCACCACTACCCGCTCACCACCACTGTCCCCGTCCGCCTACCACCACTGCCTGCTTGCCACCACTGCCCCCGTTCGCCAGCAACCAGTGCCCACTCGCCACCACTGCTGCCCGCTGCTGCCGCTGCGATCTGGTAGGCATTGGTGGGGGACAGGGGGTGCTTTCAAGTGTGCTGGGGGGAGATGAAGGGGGGAGATGAAGGGTGCTGAGGGGAGATGAAGGGTGCTGATGGGAGATGAAGGGTGCAGGGGGGAGATGAAGGGTGCAGGGGGGAGATGAAGGGTGCTGGGGGGAGATGAGGGGAGATTAAGGGTGCTGATGGGAGATGAAGGGTGCTGAGGGGAAATGAAGGGTGCAGGGGGGAGATGAAGGGCTGGGTGAGTGTATGGGTGGCTGGTTGTGTGTGTGTATGTGTGGCTGGGTGTGTGTATGTGTGGCTGGGTGTGTGCGTGTGCGTGGCTGGCTGGGCGTGTGCGTGGCTGGCTGGGCGTGTGCGTGGCTGGCTGGGCGTGTGTGTGGCTGGCTGGGCGTGTGTGTGGCTTGCTGGGTGTGTGTGTGGCTGGCGTGTGTGGCTGGCTGGGCGTGTGCGTGGCTGGCTGGGCGTGTGCGTGGCTGGCTGGGCGTGTGCGTGGCTGGCTGGGCGTGTGCGTGGCTGGCTGGGCGTGTGTGTGGCTTGCTGGGTGTGTGTGTGGCTGGCTGGGCGTGTGTGGCTGGCTGGGCGTGTGTGTGGCTGGCTGGGCGTGTGTGGCTGGCTGGGCGTGTGTGTGGCTGGCTGGGCGTGTGTGGCTGGCTGGGCGTGTGTGTGGCTGGCTGGGCGTGTGTGAGGCTGGCTGGGTGTGTGTGTGTGGCTGGCTGGGTGTGTGTGTGTGACTGGCTGGGTGTGTGTGGCTGCGTGCGGGCAGCTAGCAATGGCTGCTGGTATCTTTGTTATGTACCCAGTCACGTCCTGGCTGTACCCCTGATCATAGATTTGGGAGGGAATGAGATGAGGGGGGTGAAATGAGATGATGGGGGGTGTGGGGTACCGAGAATATATAAATAACATACCACCCCACCGTGTGTGTGTGTGTGTGTGTGTGTGTGTGTGTGTTTTTATCATTTGCGTCTGACGCAGTTGTTACTGAGTAGTCAAAGTGTTCATGTTTTCAATAAACTTGTTCAAACAATGTGTGATTTAAATTTTCGCATGCGCAACATAATACCTAAATTCTTACATGGTGTGGCTATTTTCACTTCTAATTCGCCACACCTGTGGCTACATTGAAAATTGGTTGCCCACCCCTGATCTAGAATAAGCCCCTAAATCTGCAACACTATTAAATATTTATTTATTTATAACATGTTTTACCAGGAAGTAATACATTGAGAGTTACCTCTCGTTTTCAAGTAGGTCCTGGGCATAGAGTTAAGATGACAAATAGTACATGGTTACAATACATAGTTACATAAGTGAGCAGGGTATACATTATATACAAGACATTGCATGCACAGTTAAAGATCATATATATTATGGGCGTATGTAACAGTTACAGACCAGATTAAAATGTGAGACAGCTTTAGTTTTGAAAGAACTTAAACTTAAACACATCCATTATTGTGTGCAATACTTAAGATTACTGTACGCATATATATATATTGTATTGTATGTCTTTATTTATATAGCACCGTTAATGTACATAGCGCTTCACAGCAGTAATACATGTGGTAATCAAATAAATAACAGATAATATAAATAACAGATCATGGGAATAAGTGCTTTAGACATTAAGGAAGAGGAGTCCCTGCCCCGAGGAGCTTACAGTCTAATTGGTAGGTAGGGAGAACGTTCAGAGACAGTAAGATGGAGTTCTGGTAAGTGCGTCTGCAGGGGGCCAAGCATTATGTATCGTGTTCAGAATATCCACAGTGCTATTCATATGCTTCTTTAAGCACGTGTTTCTTAAGGTGGGGCTTAAAGTGGATAGAGAGGGTGCTAGTCGGGTACTGAGGGGAAGGGCATTCCAGAGGTGTAGGGCAGTCAGTGAAATAGGTTTAAGGTGGGAGAGGGCTTTAGATACAAAGGGGGTAGAAAGAAGACATCCTTGAGAAGAACGCAAGAGTCTGGATGGTGCATAACGAGAAATTAGGGCTGAAATGTAAGGAGGGGCAGAAGAGTGTAAAGCTTTAAAAGTGAGGAGAAGAATGGAGTGTGAGATGCGGGATTTGATCGGAAGCCAGGAGAGGGATTTCATGAGGGGAGATGCTGAGACAGATCTCGGAAAGAGTAGAGTGATTCTGGCAGCAGCGTTTAGGATAGATTGTAGGGGAGACAGGTGAGAGGCAGGAAGGCCGGACAGCAGGAGGTTACAGTAATCAAGACGGGAGAGAATGAGGGCCTGAGTCAGAGTTTTAGCAGTCGAGCAACAGAGGAAAGGGCATATCTTAGTTATATTGCGGAGGAAAAAGCGACAGGTTTAAGAAATGTTTTGAATGTGAGGGGCGAATGTGAGAGAGGAGTCGAGTGTGACCCCTAGGCAGCGTGCTTGGGCTACTGGGTGAATGATCGTAGTTCCAACAGTAATGTGGAAGGAGGTAGTAGAGCCAGGTTTGTGAGGAAGTATGAGGAGCTCTCTTTTAGCCATGTTGAGTTTAAGGCGGCGGAGGGCCATCCAGGATGATATAGCAGAGAGACATTCAGAAACTTTGGTTTGTACAGCAGGTGTAAGGTAGGCTGTTGAAAAGTATATTTGTGTGTCGTCAGCATAGAGGTGATAATTAAACCCAAAAGAAGTTATTAGGTCACCTAGAGAGAGTGTATACAGAGAAAAGGGAAGAGGTCCCAGGACAGAGCCCTGGGGTACCCCCACAGAGAGATCAATAGAGGAGGAGGAGGTGTTAGCAGAAGAGACACTGAAAGTACGATGGGAGAGGTAGGATGAGATCCAGGATAGAGCTTTGTTCCGAATACCAAGAGTATGGAGAATGTGAAAGAGAAGAGGGTGGTCCACGGTGTCAAATGCTGCGGAGAGGTCGAGTAATATGAGCAGAGTGTAATGACCTCTGTCTTTGGCAGCATGGAGGTCGTCAGTTATTTTAGTGAGGGCTGTTTCCGTGAAGTAAGCAGTGCGGAAGCCAGATTGTAGAGGGTCTAGGAGAGAATAGGTGTTGAGAAAATGAAGCAAGCGAGAGAATACAAGATATTCAAGGAGTTTAGAGGCAAAAGGCAGGAGGGAGACAGGTCGATAGTTAGAAAGACAGGTATATATATATATTTCATCTATATATCTCCAACCAAGTAGACAGCACTTTACAGAAGATTCAGAATGTCCATATTAATCATAGCGATATTCTCCATCATAGAATTAAAATAGCGTATAGTGACTCATACTTCCCATTGTTGCAGAGGACAATTGTTTGACCCCTTATGAAACTTAATATGCAGCCATGAACATAATAAATGTACTTAAATGATTTATTAAGAAGAGAGAAACTTTCTAGCTTATTGAACAATGATGACAATGGGAATTTTCAGATGAAAATGGCCTGAACAGCCATATTTGACTATATAGAATATGACCCTAAGAAAATCATTATTGTTAACACTAAAAAAACACTTTTTTTTAAGGATCAGACAACCTCAGTGGGCAAGATACTAACATTATTTGAGTTAAAGTCATATAGGCTTCTGGGGGATTGCTGCTTTTAGTCATTTAAATGTAGCAGGGTGCCCCCTGGCTACTAATCTACCCAATGGGCTGGCAGTAAACCCTGGCGTTCACAGGTTTGCCAGTAGTTATCATGGAGTTTTCCCCTTCACCTTTGTTGCTGCACTTGAGTGACAGCAGGGGGTGGCACATCCTGTTGTGGCAGGGCCAACGGGATGCTCGCCCTCTGGCTGTACTTAAGGGCAGGACCGCCCTAAAGTTGAGGCTTCTTCCGTCCTTCCCCCTGAGGAAGGCAGGTCACGACTGGGAGCCTGAGATTGGGGCCTTCCCATGTGCTCTTACCTTAAGGGAGGAGTAGAGTGACTATACCTCTGCCTCTGCTAGGGAGGTGGGGAAGAGCTAGGACGGCTGCGGGTGCCCTAGGCCCATAGTGACTGTCCAGGGACTATCTCCGGTGATATCCGAGAGAAGAGACTGTGATCCGGCAGGTGACTGCTGAGTACCTGTATCTTACTGCAACAAGTGTAGTAATAAACCGTTCCTGTTTTGCTATATACCTCCTGCCTGGTGTGTGATCTAACGGGGGGGGGGGGGAGAGGTACAGTTCTACCTTGGGAGATCATCTCCATTTACCTGGAGCTTACGGCAGATAGGGGCGCTGCACTGCTAAGTATTACATGGAGTATGGACCCCGGAAGCCTGTTCCTGTGTCCCAAAGTTACCGCGGATGACTCAGCCTGTTACCAGCAGGTATGCACCACAAACACCCAGTAATGGCCCAGATATGCGATTGGGGAGGGGGGGAGAAACACAGTTACATAAACATACCTCAGCATTAAATTACTCTTTTTAACCCCTTAGTGCAGTGGCAGAACTACCATAGGTGCAGCCTATTATATGCTCCCCCGCCCATACTATCACCAGCCCGCTGGAACAGCTTTCCAGCATTTCTACAGGGCCTCCTCTATCTGTCCCCTCCCCCGGGTCCGTACCAATGGCGATGGAGGCAGAGGGAACCCAACCAGGCCGTCCTAACATGGAAGTTAGGCGCCACCGGAAGTCAGGCCCAACTTCCAAATTCGCTCCCTGGGTGGGCTCCTACCACCAGGTAAAGCTCTGCATGCCCGCTGCACAGGTAGGGTCATAGGGTGGGGGGGAAGAAGAGAAGGGGGAGAGCCTTTAGTTTCCTGCACCGTGGCCCACCGATGACTAGTTCCGCACCTGCTTCAGTGCCAGAGGGAACTGCAATATTTTTTATCATGACTAACACTCAGGGAGTTTAAATTCTGGGTACTGTGCTAAATAAATTCACATTTGGATCCACTACGGCAATTTTTCAGCGAAATTTACACCAATTGAGTCATTTATTGTGTTTCGCCTCTTAGCGTCAGCGCATTAAGGATTTTGCTCCACGTCTTTTGTCATGTATGCAGCTTGTGTTTTCGGGGAGTGTTTAAGGGAGCAGTCAAATCTGCATTAAAAAAAAAAAATCTCATGTCTGAGGTGACGTTAACTTGCTTATTTAGAAATCGGAGCCACAACGTCCATACTGTATGTATATGGTGCTGTGCATCAAAGCAAGCTTCCCTGTGTGTTGATATATTGGCCCGATGGGCTTTGAGAAGCTATACTGTTACTGTACCTCTTCTTGCACTAGTGGGATGAAGAATTCCAATATGAGCTAATCTGTTCATTCCATCCATGGTCCTTCTATCATCAATGTTCCATCTATCATCCATGTTCCTCACACAGCTCAATCAGTGATACAGTATCTAAAGAAATGAAACATGAATATGTCAATAAAGAGTAGATTTCTGTATGATGGACATTGGAAAGGAATAGGTCATAAGTAGGGTGGCCAGGTGGCTTCTCCAAAAATACTGGACACAATGGAGAAAGGTGCGACGTGCTCAAGAAAATGCGGTGGGGAGGTATGTTATTTATAAATGATCTGTAAATGATCAAAATGTAAATGTATTTGTATGTATGTAATGTATGAAAAGAATATTATCAATTTAGTTACAAAAAGTATTGATTTTTTTTTGTAAAAAAAAATAGAAGGAAATCTCTTGTTAGAAACCCTTCTTTTTGGAGCTACAGATTAACAAATGATGTTCTACGTGGAAATACACACACACACACACACACACACACACACACACACACACACACACACACACACACACACACACACACACACACACACACACACACACACACACACACACACACACATACACAGCAATGTTTACATTCTTTCTACTGTAACGTAGAAACATAGTAGATGAGGTTGAAAAAAGACAGATACTTTATCTGTACTTGCAGTATATTGATCAGTATATTGATCCAGAGGAAGGCAAACAAAAAACCCCAGTGAAATATCATCTAATTAGATCTCATAAGGGGAAAAATTAATTCTTTCCTGACTCCAAATAATGGCCATCAGATTACTCCCTGGATCAACATCCTTCCCATGTTTACTTATTTTGTATAGTCCTGTATATACACATTTCCTTTCTAAAAAGATATGTGTGATTTATAGAACACAGAGGTTTCATAGTCTGTACAAAGAATGTTGTAATACATAAGCGTAAGGGCGCTTGTTCCAAAATATATGTACCTTATATTGTTACGGTTTCACATGGTCATATTTCAGTGCTCCTAAGTGCTATTAGGGGACCAGGTCCATATAACATTGTGACATGGCATTTCATAGAAACTAGACATGGTTCCCTAGCTAATCTGAAATTTATAGGTACAAATAAAAGTTCATTACAGTGGCAGAAGCACAATTTCGACATTATACTTTTGCAGAGAGAAGTCTATAGGTTTTAAGAATTGAGTGCCACACATGCAAGCAGAAAACTCAAAAATGAACCCATAGATTATTATGTGTTGTATTGAGTGTAGCCTCCCCTTTGGGGACTACTGGTTACTATAAGGAGTTAACAGCCTTAGGGCCTCTTCTAGTAGCTTCGATAAGTAACTCATCGAGCATTTTGGGCACTTCTTGAACGAGTTGCCAAGTGTATCTATTTAGACAGCTTCGATAACTCGCCAAACTTGCTCGAGAAGTGCTTCTCCCTGATCGGTAGCGCTCCCGCTCAGATAAACCATGCGGGAGCTCAAAAAATGCTCAAACTGGCATGTTTTGAGATATCACGCTATTCAGGTACCTTCGATAAGCACATCATGTCTGCAACTCGCAAGTAACTCGCAGGTTCTTATCTCGCCACCTCAATGATGGCAGCATGGAGGTCATTAGTTATTTTAGTGAGGGCTGTTTCAGTGGAGTGAGCAGTGCGGAAGCCAGGTTGTAGTGGGTCTAGGAGAGAATAGGTGTTGTTAAAATGGAGCAAGCGAGAGAATACAAGACGTTAATGGAGTTTAGAGGCAAAAGGCTTGCGATAATTTTCTGAATACCGTGATAACACAAATGTCAAACCGTGAGGTAGAGTCATGCCAAACTGTTCGATTTGGCAGTGATAACATCTAAACTACTAGAATAGGCCCCTTAATGAGTTAACTGTGTTGGATCCCTCATGTTACTCCCCTCTATGTGATGCAGGATGATCATTCAGTAAGGGAAAGCCCCTCCTTTGTCTTGTGACCAGTGATGTCACTATAGGGAGATAGAAGGTATAATACCCCTATTTTCTAGTAATAGATTCCTCAGAGTTCAGACTGAAGCCTCACTGAGAGTCCTGTAAATAGGTTTGTGCGTATTAAGGATGTCTTGTCACCATTTATTGTTTTCAGTTAAAGAACGCGTCCTAAATAGTTGGCGCCTATAGTAATGACCCAAGATTGTTCTCATCCAGGAAGAGGAGTGAGCAATGCTTAGCAGGAGTACTCAGAGTAGTCGTTCTAGACTAGAGCATAAGCGGATCGGCCCCACTGGAAGGTCCTAATTAAACTCCCGAACCAATATGCATGGATGAGGTAGGCAGTACACAGAGTGACGGGATATCGATTCCCCAAGAACAGAGTGTATTCCCACCATAGGCCCACCTGAGATGAGGCACTAGTGCCACTATGCAGGAGATTAACAATCCAACGATTACTATGGGAAACCAGCAAGAGTACCTCCCCAGCGTAGGAGTGAGAGCTACCAGGGCAAGAAGCACAGAGTAACCATATTGTTTGCCACCAGTTATTGTCTGAAGTGAAGTCTGTTTTGTATGGCAAGCATTATCAACGGATGTGAATAAAGCTCTTGTTTGTGTTCCTGGCACCCATCCTTATTCTATCTACATATCCACGCTCAGCCTGCATGGACCCAGCAGCCTGAAAAGGTATGAGAGACTGAGCACAGCCATGTGTATATCCAACGCAATGTAAACTCCTTAAGGCTTGGGTCCCGCTGCGTCCGGTGGCGCGCGCGCCCGCGTGCACGTTACTTACCATCACCTGGTATCCTCCCGAGCCAGTCCCAGTCTCCCCTCGCCGCACGGCTCACCACGCGCTGTGACGCGTCAGCCACCAGGGGATGCAAGAGAATTGTGATCCCGAGCGGTGACGCATCACGTGGTGCGCTGGTGAGCCTATCAGTGGCGGGGGAGGGAGTGTTAGAGGCAGCTTCCCCCACCTCCAAAAGGTAGGGGGGGGGGGGAGAAGTGTGTGTGTGTATATGTGTATATATGTGTTTTGTGGGGTGGGGGGACGGATGGACCGTTCGGACGGACCGACGGGGGAGGAGGGGAAGGGGGGACAGCACGGAGAGCCCTCTTCTCAAACCACGCCCCCCGCTCCTGCTCCCTACAGACCGCAGGTAGCAGTCAATTGCCTCTCAGTGCGCCGCCTGCATGCAGTGCGGGCGCGCTGACTGAGGCAGCGGGGCCTTAGCCTAAGAGCCGGGCAAGGAGGGTTACATGAGCATACATCTTTTACAGATGTAGTAGGCATTTTTATCCCAGCAGAATGATGGATGAAATAACACAGTAAATATTGCATGCATTCAGATAACGCACATTTTACTATTATTTTCAATCGCTTTCGGAGGTTTTAATGCATCGCATTGCGTTAATGGCACTTATAACGCCTGCTGCATCTCTAGTTCTTTTCAATGATAGTTATGAAAACAAATGTGTTCTCTCCATTTGTTTACGTGTATTCTGCTGCTCTCTCCCCTTGCCGCCTTATAACCTCACTTCCTCCTGGTTATAATGTTATAAGTAACTACGTGTGACTAATTGCTCAGGAAGTGAGCAGTCAATGTGACCTCATTTCCAAAGGTCAGGAAGCTAACTACACACAGGTCATTTCCATCAACAACAACAGTAAAACCCTTTCTGTGCAACAATACACAGTAGGTAAAAGTGTATAGAAATGTTGCCAGAAGAAAATACATACTGTACAGTATATACAGGTACATATAGACAGAAATTATACTTTTATTGCTAATTCATGTTAAAAAAAAATGTAAATTTATTCCTGAAAAATGGACCTACTGTAAATCATCTTGTAAGATTAAGAAAATCAGCTGGTTATAAAATATAACATATTTGACTCAACCATTTGTTGTTTTGTTTCTGACAATTGCAAATGGGTCAGTTGTAAAATACATCTTTGCCGAGTGGATTAAGATCAGTATTGAGAATATATTTAGTACTGTATATCTGGTCATAGAAATGCATACGACATTGCCTAATTTAAAGCAGTTTTATATATGTAGCACCTGCTCCCCTCTGCCACGGAAGATGTGGCCACTACATGGGTGTTTTCCTTTGGTATTGTCGCTCACCTGCTGGTTCAGGAGGTCTGAGTTGCTCCGCAGTTGGAGTTTGGGAGTCGCAACAGGGCAGGCTTTCTTCATCTCTCACAGTGCAGCGCCTCCATCCCATGAGGATCCCGCGGATTGCAGGATGGTCCTCACAGGCCATACTCCTCCCCAATATGACATTTCTCCTTCCCTGGAGCAAACCCCAGGGGGTTGAAGGCCTCAAGAGCCCCTCCTAATCTCCACAACCATCTTATAGGGAAAGGGGTATACACGGCACCATAACCATCCACCTCAGAGCACACTCAATTTGGTGAAGTGTCAGCTTTTATACCCAGGGGGAAGGGCTTGTAACCCCACCCCATAACAGGACAGGTCCAGATTCTGACAGGCATCACACCATATACATGTGACCCAGTCAGTACCCTCCCCAGGTATGACACTCCAACTGCCGGTTTAGGCCTGCCCCTGGATAATGCAACATAGCACCCATTCCAGGCTCCAACTGCAGGCTAGGCAATGTGCAGGAGATTAACCCCAACGCTGCCTGTTCCTATCAGGATTTATAGTGTTGAAGCCAGTAGAAGGCTATAGCCAGGGGCACTTGGCTACATCTACTATATATTAATATCTATCCTTTATTGTGGACATCACCATCTATATTTCTGATGGTTGTTGTTATTGTTCTAATTATTGTTTCAAATAAATGAGCCGCTGTTAATCCACAAGGATTAAAAAAAACAAATCAACCCTCTCTAATAAATTCACAATATTGCTTATATAATTGTATACACAAAACAAAATGGAATGGCATAAGTACTTCACATGTAAAACTACTTACAAAATATTTATTGTATGGAGCTGCCTTCGTTTAAAAAAAAAAAAAAAGTTAACAAAATTTAAATGTATTAAACTATAGAATGGGGATGTTATGGGTTTATGGATGTGAAATGCATTAAATTATTTGAATAATAGAATTGAACAAGCAGGGCTGATAATGTCACTGCCTTTTCCAGTGTCAGATCCTTGTGACCTTGGGCAAGTCACTATATCTCTCTGTGTCTGAGGTACCAACATTTGATTGTAAAATCTACGGGGCAGGGACTCATTGTGCCTGAAAAAAGGTCTACATACAGTCCGTGCACACTGTCAGCGCTGTATAAGGAAAAATAAAAGCAAACATTAACTTAGCTAGATAATATATACTGAGAAGGAAAAAAGGACACCTAGGTGTACTAAGGTGCGCTATTCCTAAACTGGGGTATGCTAAAGGTGTTTATATGGTTCTCATTAGGATGTTTGGTCAAGATGACCTATAAGTATATGGATGTATTAAAACAATCCACTGATATCAAAAAACCACTGATAAATATATTTCCTATAATGTAGTGCAGCAGCGTGCACACATATATTAAATAGTGTGGTCAAGTAAATGACTATGCAGGACCCATGCTGGTAAAAAGGTGGTCTCTGTAGGTGATAGCTCAAATGCACTGTCCTCCTTTCCAGATGGTATGTACTGTAGGTCTATAAATGCTGCCCCACTTCCAGGATCACCAATCCTGGTGAGTATACCTCCAAAAACAAAAGAAAAACATATGGGTCGCAGACATAGAATATGAAAATTAAAACGTTTCAATTTAATAGCAAATAAAGAAAATCACTCACAAAGGTAATGTGATTGTAGTGTAGTTGCTTGTAGCGTGAGACCCCAGTCTCATGTTGACTCGGATGTCAAGAGGAGTCTATGATCAACAGCCTTGCATGTATGTGCTTATTATTATCAATATCTGTATGTGTGTAGGTATGTATATTTTTATTGATATAGCGCCAACAATGTATGCTCCACTTTACAAAAGAGACATTAAAATACAGGTAAATAGAATACAATAAGTGTAACATGACAGCATGATTGGAAAATGAATCTATGCCCCAGAGAGCTTACAATCTAACGGCTTGGTTCAGTGTGTTCCAAAGCAACCAATCACGGTGCAAACAGTCGCTTTGGAACATATTGAAGCAGGCACTAACTGGTACAGAGGGAGACTCAAAGAGACAATAGGGGAAGGAGTAAGTGCAGTTGATGGCAGAGCCTAGCCAAGAATACTGGTATTGGTAAGTGCCTCTGTGCGTGTCATGAATCCAGGCTATTGAAATGCCTCATACAAAAGGTGTGTTTTTAGATTTGCCGTGAAGGTGGGGGGACAATACTGAATGAGGCTGGACTGATTCCAAGTTCATCTGGCGGCAGTCTTTTCGTGATCTAATTGAATGGACTCGCTAACTGCGTTTGTAACAATCTTTTGGAGGTTTTGCCATGGGGAAAGAGGCTGTCTCCACTCCGCGAGCTGGGCTTCTGCTGCAGTGAGGTTTGTATACTCTGACATGAGATTTTGAATATTCCCCTGGAGAGTGCAAGTCCTTGTGACTTTTTTATTTAATTTAAGTGTTTTATACCGAGTTACACCATGGAGCCTGCGCTTCTTCTTCCTTTTTTTTTTTAGGTATCTCCTTAGTGATCTGGTTAATCACCTTTGACGCTGCATTGGAGTCTCTATATATCTTCAGCTTGTTTGTTCTGAACTTTCGGCTTTTTATTACCTTCATTCACTATCCGATACACTGGTTAGAACTTTATTTATCAACACATTTATATTGATTGGTGTTTAAGGTTGTTATTATATTGTATCTACTGTGTACTATTTTACATTTATTATTAATTATTAATACACACATTCATCCATCAACATCACTTATTTATCACCTATCACATTCATACATGTCACATACAGGTTAAGCGCTACATCTTTGTTTTTTGTAGTATCATACAGTACATGTTTATATTGAATTTTCAGCTGTGGCCAAGGTTATTGCATGTAGAATATCGGATTATAACACAATTTCCCATTGGATCCATTGGCAGTGATAACGCAGAATCTCCAAGCATCACACGCCAGCGGGTGCAATACCCTTAGCAACATCTGTTTAAACTTAAAACATAGAGATATCCAGCACCATACAATTTCAGAACATTGTTGTTGTGTCATTTGGGTTTTCACGACAAGCACAAGCTGGAAACGGGAAGCTTGTAGTTTCTCTCACTACAACATTAGCTTGGGAAAGCGGCGGCACAGAACCGCGAGCTCACCGGGGAGCTGGTAGACACTGTCCCTGGCTAGTAAGGCATCTTCTGAAGTCGGACGCGGCACATGGGATAGAAGGGCTCACTGCTGGATGGATGCCCTAGTGACCCCTCTACCAAACAGCTAACATTAACATTGTTTAGTGATTAGAAAGTTGAAGAAGAGCAGGACGATCAGTGGGAACTGTACCTCGAGAATTATAAAAAAGGATTCTTTCACTAGATACTGTATCATGTTACAATGTTGTTAGGACAGATGTATAACTGTACAAATCTCTGTTTCTTCAGAGACAGTAAGACACATATTCAGACAGTGGAGCTTAACTGGCAACCTGACAAAGCTACATAGTGTGTAGTCCATCAATAGCAATGTGTTGTAAACTGCATTATTTATTTACTATTAGACTGTATTACCTCTTTTGTACAAGAGGAGTGAATCTTCAACCATTTAATTGCGAGAGGGGCCTGTAATGTCCGTATATTAGGAGTTGATTGCCCCTCTGGTAGCTAGTTAGGGTTACTATAGGTACACACTTAGAGGGTAATGCTATATAGTCCTATGTGGTCGTTCAGGTCTTTTGGGCCCAAAATCTCAACTGGCTTCAATAGGGATTTTCGCCTGGATACGGCACGAATAGCTGCTTCGAACAATAGATTACCGCATTAATCTCCTGCCTGCATCTGCAATATACCTAATAAGACTCAACGGACACGGAATTAATAATTTACTCATTGCCTAAGCGATTTAAGTGAATGGGCTGCAAGGCATGGTTCTCCAGAAGACACAGCCCTATTCAAGTGAATGGGCTATAAAGGTGTTTTATATTGTATCCGTTATTTTTTCCATTGCAAAAACGCCACGGTCTGTTTTTTTTTATAAAGTGCCTGATAATGCAGCAAAAGCCACTGTAAGTTTGGAAGCAATTGAACATCCCCACCTTATTAAGATGTGGCAATGGTTATACTTTGTATTTTCCCATTGTATTGTAAATGGACTTCTTCATTAGAGAAGCTGCAGCCTGGGGGTAAAAGCACAGTTCACATATCCCACAGCTCTATATGCTTCAGTATACTGTAAAACGACATTTTACTTCACTGCACTAAAGTGCACACACCCTTTCTGGATGGCTGAGCAGGTTTGGATGCGTGTTAAGACACATTTTCCTCATTCTCTTTGTTTGACTGCACACTAACATGGTGCGGAAACCAGATCAACACTGAGAACAGAACACATGCCTTCAAGCAGCGTGCTGGACTTACAGATACATTTTCACGTCTTCAGCATCAACATTTCAATAGTTGTAATGCAACATTAAAATAAAGGCCCTAAAAAGCCAACAGTGATCCAAAGAGAGGATAATAGTATTTGTTAAATATTGCATCTTGAAATCTGTACATTTTGATCTACTTTCAGTGTATTATATTTATGCATTTTTGTATACATATCTACACACAGACACACACAGACGGACGCACACACACACGCAAACACACACACACACACACACACACACACACACACACACACACACACACACACACACACACACACACACACACACACACACACACACACACACACATCTGTGATAAATTCCCTTTGATGTAATCATTTATTTGATCCACTATATATCTGACAAACAGTGTAAATGTGTCATACTTTGACAGGTGCTGGTGGCTCTGAGCGTGGGCGATTGGGGGTAGGAGACAGACACCAGAACTCTCATCACACATAGGAACATGACCCAAACAGCATGAACTGTACCTGATAAAAAGGTGCCTTTGGAGAATATTATATTATAATGTATAGGTAAAGCACTAGCTTCCTACACAATTACATTTTCCTTCAATTATTCAACAGGGAGGTCACCTGAAATAAGACATGCTAATTCCCCCCCCCCCCTTTCAACTCTGGCAGCCCCTTCCCCACTTTGTCATTGACTGATTTTATATCAGTGATATTTACCAGGGGCCACTTTTATTTCCTCAGGCTGAGCTCCTGGTGGTAGGGTTCCCAGGTGGCTTCTCCGAAAATACTGGACACAATGGTGAAAGGTGCAACACGCTCAAGACACACACCCCTCTCACCTCTCCAATCTGTTTCCTCCTCTCCTTGGCCCCACCCCCAGGCTCCAGACACCTCCTCCTGATTGGCTGCATTATACAGCAGCCAATCAGGATGGAGGAAGCTGCCTAGTCCCCTAGCAACACCCCCGCGCTCTCTGCTCGGGGGAAACCCCGCAGCCCCACAAGCTGGTCAGGTCACTACATCCAGAGAGGTAATACCGGACACATATATGTCCAGAGAGGTAATACCGGACACATATATGTCCAGAGAGATAATACGAGACACACATGTCCAGTATACTTCTATTTTTTACTGTACAGAGTGTCCAAATACAGGACAGTCCGGTTCAATACTGGACACCTGGCAACCCTATAAAAGCAGTGGTACTGCTCTTGGAGACCCAATGGAACAGTGAAATTAAAGGGATTAATTTAGGTCATTAAATCAATGCCCAAACATAAACATAATAACATTTGGTTTAGTGCTGTGGACAACTTGTTTGGATTCAATGGAACTATACACAAAAGATACTAGATGGCGCTCAACACTAATAAACAAACATGCAGTGAATATAGTGATAGTGAAATAACAATCAAAATAAGTGCAATGTGTGCTATAGGCAAAAACTCAAACCCTGATAGGACTGTTTCAATTGTCCACAAGAGAGCACAATATAGATGAAGTCAGGGGAGCATCATTACCTATAGGAAACAAAATACAACCATAGTGCAAAACCGTAATAAAAATACACTTAAATGGCAGATCTCTCTCAAGAGCAGAAAGCGCTAGATGGTAACACTGTAACCATAGACTAGCGATAAGGAGCAAAATCAGGAGGAAATGCGTCCAGGACAGAGACACAGAGTCAAAAGATAAAATGCCAAACTTTTATCCGACAGTGATAAAATTGGAGGCTTACGAGATATCAGATGTTAAACAGCATTGGTGTATGGTAAAGATGTTTTGCCGAGTCGCGTTCTCGGAATCCCCGCACACTGCTGCCGCATCCACCGATCCTCGACCTCCGACCTGTGCTGCTGGAGCCGATACGTCACATCCGGTTCTCTCAACTGGAGCCGATACGTCACATCCGGTTTTCGCAACTCGTATGGAAGACGCCACCGGAGCTTCACAGCAGTCTCTCCCTCTGGAACTAACACTGGGGGTTACGCTCTACGCGTTTCGCCATACGTGATGACGGCTTCGTCAGGAGTAACTCTAACCCCAATTCGGATACTTTATATACCCTTCTGACTGATAATGACCTTTCCTCCTATTGGTCAAAATGTCACATCTCTAAATAATTAGGTAATCAGCCACATAAGCTCTCCCACTTATTAAAGAGGTATCACAGCAGTGTTATACAAATAAATTTAAAATACAGCCTATATTGTCTTTAATGAACATAGCTAATAAAAATTTCATAAAACATAACTGATAAAATATATACTTCTCAATACAACAGAAAATCTAAACTGTTGCAGCAATGAAAAGTATTTCACATAAAATACATAAAATACATATGTTATATTAAATTAATGAAACACAAATTTGTCCCTATTACATAGAGCAGAGGATAAATTCAGTTTTACATCTAATGTTACGGGTCAACGGTTTCAAATTAAACAACTTTTAACATGTAAATCAGACTATGTTGTATACCTCATATACTGTCCCTGTGGATTACAATATGTAGGCCAAACATCTAGAACAGTCAAAACACGCATTCTAGAACATATTGGGAATGTAAGGAGAGGGCTTACTACACATCATCTGTCAAACCATTTTATACAAAAGCACAATGGTGATACATCAGGCCTTAAATTTACAGTATTGGAACAAGTATTACCACACTGGAGAGGTGGGGACAGGGGCGTTGCTTTAAGAAAGAGAGAGAGCTTCTGGACCTTCACACTAAAATCACTTGTACCTTTGGGTTTAAACATAGATTTTGAACTAAACGCTTTTTTGTGAGCTATGTAATATTTTGTTTGAAATATCATGCTCCTGATATGTCTAATCAGTGTAAACAAGAACATTTGCAATGTGCAAATGTTGTGTTATAATCTGTGTACTAATGAAATCTTTCTTGTTCTTGTCTTTGAGATACATCAATCGTCAACCTCAATAAGATTAGGGAAACAAATAGGGACAAATTTGTGTTTCATTAATTTAATATAACATATGTATTTTATGTATTTTATGTGAAATACTTTTCATTGCTGCAACAGTTTAGATTTTCTGTTGTATTGAGAAGTATATATTTTATCAGTTATGTTTTATGAAATTTTTATTAGCTATGTTCATTAAAGACAATATAGGCTGTATTTTAAATTTATTTGTATAACACTGCTGTGATACCTCTTTAATAAGTGGGAGAGCTTATGTGGCTGATTACCTAATTATTTAGAGATGTGACATTTTGACCAATAGGAGGAAAGGTCATTATCAGTCAGAAGGGTATATAAAGTATCCGAATTGGGGTTAGAGTTACTCCTGACGAAGCCGTCATCACGTACGGCGAAACGCGTAGAGCGTAACCCCCAGTGTTAGTTCCAGAGGGAGAGACTGCTGTGAAGCTCCGGTGGCGTCTTCCATACGAGTTGCGAAAACCGGATGTGACGTATCGGCTCCAGTTGAGAGAACCGGATGTGACGTATCGGCTCCAGCAGCACAGGTCGGAGGTCGAGGATCGGTGGATGCGGCAGCAGTGTGCGGGGATTCCGAGAACGCGACTCGGCAAAACATCTTTACCATACACCAATGCTGTTTAACATCTGATATCTCGTAAGCCTCCAATTTTATCACTGTCGGATAAAAGTTTGGCATTTTATCTTTTGACTCTGTGTCTCTGTCCTGGACGCATTTCCTCCTGATTTTGCTCCTTATCGCTAGTCTATGGTTACAGTGTTACCATCTAGCGCTTTCTGCTCTTGAGAGAGATCTGCCATTTAAGTGTATTTTTATTACGGTTTTGCACTATGGTTGTATTTTGTTTCCTATAGGTAATGATGCTTCCCTGACTTCATCTATATTGGATTCAATGGAACACCAGATTACAAACCATGGGTACCAGCACATACAGTAGGGAATACATACTGTATATATCCAGACTGTATACATTTAGTCTTCAGCATCAGTTAGTAAATATGTGCCTACATAGATATATCAATATATCAATAACAATAGATATATCACCAACACAGCATATTGATTAATTTCCAGTTGACATTCAAATATCTCCCTGTAAAGTTAACCATATTATTGTATTATACAGCACTGACAGTGTGCACAGTGCTATACATAGACTTTTGCAGACACAGTGAGTCCCTTCCCTATAAGACTTGCAAAGCATTGGCGCCTGAGGCACAGGGGGATTGAGTGACTTTCCCAAGGTCAACAAGTAGAGCGGACATGGGATTTAAACCACGTTCCCCCCACTTCAAAGGCAGTGACATTACCACCGAGCTACCTTCAGCACCTGCACAGTTCTCATTCAGGTTAGTTTCTTATGACCATGATCCTTGATCTACCAGAGCCTAGTAGCACACGGAAAAGACAACAGCCGTTTGAAACCCAATGAAACCCCAGAGCAATGCGTTGCGGGTCCTTCTGGCTGCAAAGGGGTTAACGGGGGAAAAAAAAATAGTTACCTTTACAATCTCCAGTTTGGGGAATCTGTGGATTACACAAAGTAACAGCGACTCTCGCAGAGCTGAACACTCACAGTACTGGGCTGTGTGACCGCAGCGCTGATGGATCCCTCTGAAATATGCAGCCATTGCCTGGGCTTGTTTGCTTTTTCAACGCGTAAGCTCTGGAATTAAACTGATTGCTCCGATGTAAAAAAAAAAAGAGAGAGAGAGGCCGTGCTGCAACATGCTGTCAGCTCTGCGGGTGCCAGCTAAATACTACCTGCTGTCTCCCAGCCTTGTTCTCCACGAGGCCGGCACTGGTGAAATGTGCCGGTGCGGAGGGGAATGCACAACTTGGGATGGGATTTTTTGGGAACTCATCTCTGCCGTTCGTTTGCGTTCCAGGCACTCTTTGAAGTTTGGAGTATGGAGTTTTTGTTAGAGTTTTTATTAGATAAATCTAATTGATTAAGGATTCCTCCCATTCTGCTTTTTGAAGCAGACATATAATTGAAACTTTGCCCCAGTGTTTACAGTACTTGTTTAGAATTTCTTGAACTCAAGCGGAGGGCCATTAATGACCATTTTTATTTAAGGCACATTGACCACTGATTGCAAGTGAATAGGTCACGGTGAGAAAACAAATATGGCCATTTAAACAAATGCACAGTTGCATTGCAAAACAGATCTACAATGATAAACCTGAGTTATATTGTTGCTTTGTGGTGTAACAATCGGGGAGTGATTCCCAGCACGATTAAGTGGCGTAATCTTGTACCAATTGGCATCCATGTGGTTACATCCATTTGTGGCTCTACTATATAAGCAGACTAGGCAGCCGTCTGGGGCCCCCACCGGTTGAGAGGGCCCCATTTCTACCCAATTCCAGCCCCAGGGCACTATTAACATATTGCCATCTGGCCCAGCCTCCTCGTTCTGTGTCCCACCCACGGAGCATGCTCACTCTGATCCCTATTAATTTGTCAGGACTGGTCAGTGAGTC
Organism: Ascaphus truei; assembly: GCF_040206685.1. Lineage (NCBI taxonomy): Eukaryota > Metazoa > Chordata > Amphibia > Anura > Ascaphidae > Ascaphus > Ascaphus truei. The sequence continues at coordinate 396,131,998 of NC_134485.1, forward strand.
CCTGGATAGTGACCTCAGAGATGTTCCTGCCCCCTGAGGTATATAAGGCACAACACTGTCAGTTAGTGTGGTTGTTGCTAAAGAGTGTGGCTCCTGTGAAAGGGATTGCGGGATAGCTTGGTGCCCACTAGTGCCGTAACTAGTGGCACAGGTTTTCCAAATAAAGCCTGTCAAGGCCACACTGTGTCCAGGGACCTGGAACGGGGGTGATCTCCATACAGGGAGAGGGGATTCCACTCCAATTGGCAGGGCGTACCTGGCAAAGGGACAGCACGGAGAAATGTGCGGCTAGAGCTGAGAGCTGCATGGGGCAGTCTACTACATCGAGTACGTCAATAAAGATGCCCTGTTTAAAGATACCCCCACTGTGTGAGTGTGAAGTTACTCAACAGTGGATGAGACCACCGAGAAGGAGTTCCTCACCAGGACCATTTCCCTGCGGAAGCACAGATCCTGATGAGGTGGAGGCGCTGCACATGATATAGGTAGGACTCGCACCCACTACCTCAGCTACCTGTTCCTGATGACATCCCCTGAAACCATCGTGCGGGAGTCTCAGGAGTCCTGTTACCTGCAGGTGCACCACCATACACGATCACGTAATGGGGACCGGTTAGACCACACGGGCCAATGTGAGATTGGGTGGGTCAGACAGGAGGGAATACCCGTTACATTTGGAGGAGCTGCTGAGATACCTGTCAACAGGACAGGCTTTTGCTAGGCACACTAGGAAACAGGGAGAGTATCTGCTGCCACTTTGTGCTGCGTGGGACGGAGCCAGGGGTAGCCGGGGAGCTGCTGGAGCTGCAGACCGCACAGACGACCTGGGATCCTGCAAGGGGTTAGTGGGTCTGGAGAGGGGGGCTATTGCTGTTCTAGTCACCTTGAGGTAGCACTGGTGGGGGACGCCTGATGGGATAAACTGGTAACTTAGGGCAGGAATTCTGGAAGGGTCCGTGCTAGGCTAGCAAACAGTAGGTAGATGCCCAAGTACTGCATAGAAGAGCCAGAGTACTCTAGTCTCCATTCTAGACCACATACCACGAGGAGCCCAGACTGGGAGGAAGGAGATACAGTAGACACCGAGAGAGTGAGCCTAGCCTGAGGTAGTGCAACACGAGTCAGATCTACGTTAGGTACACAAGGTGGTGCACAAGGCATTTTTATTGTATCGATGTGGTAGCTGCCCCGCAGAGCGGAGCTCCATGTACAAGAATCCTATATTCAGTGACCGAGAGAGAACCGCTAGAATGGAGGATCTGCAATGCGCAGAAGGTCCAGGATGGCGGACAGAGGAGATCGCACCTGTTCTGTGCGAGTTTGAAGAACAAGCTACAGAAGAGACTTTTGTGAGCCTGTTGTGGACTGGTGTGAAAGCCATGGCTGCGCCGTATTTGTCCTGCTTATGCCCTTGGGATAGTAACCCAGAGGACAGCGAGGACGACAGCATTGTCAGATGGGAGGAACGAAATGGACTTCCTTATCATTCGATACACAAACAACCAAACGCTACCTCAAATGTGATTCAAAGAGACAGTACGAACCAAGATGGCGGTTCCCGCGTTCCCGGGACACCGCGTGGGCCTGCTGCAGAAAGTCTTGCAACTTTGCAGTTTGCTGATTGTTGGCCAGGAGTGGCGCCAACGAGAAAACCCCACCCTGTTGGGGAGTATGTCGCGAAAGCTGGAGCCGCGCCCTCATGGACTATGACTCACTCCGCCCCTGTGCTGGGTCAGCCTACAAGTATACGAGACCTCCCTCTAGTTTCAACCAGGGGGAGTGGTTTACAGTTCCACCGGATGCGGATGGAGAAGGCAGGAGGAGGGGTTGCCAAACCAGCCCCTGCACTCCAGTTGCGAAGAGCCATTGACCAGTACAGGCCATTGAAGAGAGTACTCCCGCTAGTGAATATGGCTGGTGTACCCGATCAAAAGGAACAGAGTCCCTTGATCACCACACATCCCTACTTGGCTCCAGGAGGCTTCCTGATCCTCCGGGTAGAGGGTGTAGAGACGGTGGCGTGTCTCTGCCTGCAGTGCAGACTGCCGGGCAGAGCCGTGGGCAGTGAGGCCCGATGACCTCATTGTGGACTGCAGTATCTGTGGCCCATGCCGACTTTTGTGCCAGTACAAGCGGTGGAAGCCAAGGAAGATGTCCCTATGTTGGCAGAAGAGCTTCCGGGCGCATTATGGCGAGAAACCACGGGTCCCGAAGAACCGGGACCCGGGCGGGTTTTCAAGAAAGAAAAACATAGCCATCGGCGTGGTGACAAGAGAGGGGCACATTGGCGATCACCTAATGGGATGCCCCGACCAAATGCGAAACTAGAGTCCTCGGACGAGGAGTGCGCAAGGCTGTCGGAGGCGCTGGATCTGATGCCAGAGTACCATACCAGCGGTACGCCTTTGCGAGATGCCATCCCTCGTGGTGTGGAGACACGGAGTCGAGTGTCACCAGTACCGAGACAACCTGAGCAGCGAAGTCCCACGGGCGTGGTGACTAGCGGTTCGGATGGAGGTCGATCCACCCCGACCCTACGGCATAGTAAGGCAAAGCCGTGTCTGTCGCAGGCTCCGGGGGTGGAGATCAAAGAAGAGCGGAGCCAGGCCCAGACGGGATCGCGCAGGAGCAGGGCGTTGCCGGATGTCCTTGTGGAGGAAGAGGTCTCGATTGGGGACCCAACCCAAGATGGCGGCGAGGCACGTGCGTGCACGGAGAATGTTCTTGATGACCAGAGTGGGGTCGAGTGGGAAATGATCGCGCCTCTACGGTCGAGCAGCGGAAGCCGGTCGCCTACGTCGAGGAGGAATGGGCGATCGATCCGGAGAGTAAAAAGTCCCAGCACTGGCAAAGAGGAGAAACTTTGTGGCGGAGCTGAGCCAGGTATTGCCGAGGAGCAGGTCGTAGCCCTGCCAATGCCTACTGTCCGGCCTTATCCCCAAACCCCGTCCACTCCCAAAGTTAGCCCCAAGGCCTTAGATAAAGTCCCTGCCCCAATCGTTTTCACTTTTTGGTCATCTTCTAGTCTAGGGATGTCAGGGGATTCCCGGGTCACTTCCGAGGAACGGACTGGGAGCCTGGACTGGGGTACGTCCGATGATGGATCGGTGGGAGGAGGGAGGATTTCCCGACAAGTGTCGGTGTCTAGTGACTGTCCTAGCGCTATGAGTGTCACCATTGGGAATAAGTCACAGCGCCGGGGAATTGCGGCACCATCTGAGGGTACCTCGGGGGTATCTTCTGGGGGGCCCGAAGAAGAGGAATCCCTAGAGTCAGGTCAGGAAGAGCTCACGGAGACTAGATGGTGGGCGCCCCTGTATGAGGGATATGTAGCGTGGCGATTCATCCTGGAAAGAGATGGGGTGGTGGATCATTGGTGGGCTACAGGTGAATTTGATGATGATGCTTACCTTAGAGAGTTGCGAACGAGGTGGGGTAAGATTAGGCGAGGCTTAATCACACCCAAGGGTCCCGAGGGATTAGAGGATCCCGTGGAACCAGATGAGCCCCTGTCATGGGTGTTGCCGGGGAGGGCGGGATATGCTAAATTGACCCGGGCCTGCCGTGCTGAGCGAGCTATCGCGGCTAAATATAAAAGGTCTCATGGGCTTGAGTACCCTTATGTTCCAGAACCCCTTATGCGGGAGATCGAAGATAATCGAGAGAGGTGGCTCCGAAATGACATTGAATATTATATTGTCAACAAGGGGGGTGCCATTACGGGCGTTCAGGCTGAGCATAGAGTTTCTCAGTTGATGAGGGTATGGACGATCGGGCGCAGAATTTACATGCACAAAGTGGTGTACCGCAATGAGCGAGGTCTGCCCCGGGAGTACAGTGTCACGGTGACCGATGCAGCGGGAAGGGAGGTGGAGAAGCCAGACCCTAGAGTTGCCTCAATAGAGAGTCTGTGGTTAGTCTAGCGCTTCCTGCTGGTCAGTGAGCGTACTATTATGACATATTATGTGAATGCAATGATGTTTGAAATCTAATTTGTATGTTCTTTATGTTTTTCCTGGCGCAAGGTACACCAAATTTAGGTCCCAGCTGGGACGGTGGGGATTCACCAGGGGGAGTATATAGCCATGCATAATAATGGACTGCAGACATCTTCTCTGTTGGCAGTAAACCCTGGTAAGTACAGGAATGCCAGCAGTAGTTATGGAGGTTTTCCCTCACACCCTGGTGAGGTGCCCTATGTATGGATGGGAATGGCTGCATGCTCTGAGTCCCTGGATAGTGACCTCAGAGATGTGCCTGCCCCCTGAGGTATATAAGGCACAACACTGTCAGTTAGTGTGGTTGTTGCTAAAGAGTGTGGCTCCTGTGAAAGGGATTGCGGGATAGCTTGGTGCCCACTAGTGCCGTAACTAGTGGCACGGGTTTTCCAAATCAAGCCTGTCAAGGCCACACTGTGTCCAGGGACCTGGCACAGGGGTGATCTGCCTACGGGGAGAGGGGATCCCACTCCAATTGGGAGGGCGTACCTGGCAAAGGGACAGCACGGAGAAATGTGCGGCTAGAGCTGAGAGCTGCATGGGGCAGTCTACTACATCGAGTACGTCAATAAAGATGCCCTGTTTAAAGATACCCCCACTGTGTGAGTGTGAAGTTACTCAACAGTGGATGAGACCACGAGAAGGAGTTCCTCACCAGGGCCATCTCCCTGCAGAAGCACAGATCCTGATGAGGTGGAGGCGCTGCACATGATATAGGTAGGACTCGCACCCACTACCTCAGCTACCTGTTCTTGATGACATCCCCTGAAACCATCGTGCGGGAGACTCAGGAGTCCTGTTACCTGCAGGTGCACCACCATACACGATCACGTAATGGGGACCGGTTAGACCACACGGGCCAATGTGAGATTGGGTGGGTCAGACAGGAGGGAATACCCGTTACATACAGTATGTCTGTGTTTCTGTCAGCTGGTCTGTGGATGTCTAAACACATGTTTATCAGAAAAATATAAATCAGTGGTTACACACCAACAGTTATATCAATAGAGGGTTATCACAAACAAAACAATTCGGGAAATGAAAAGGAAAAAAAAAATATGGAAAACAGGGTGCGAAGAAATAGGAGGATCCTTCCGACCGCCAATCAATAACTAGAGAATACGGGAAAGCACACGCGGACCTGAATAAAGGCACAAAAAAAATCCAAGTTTATTTTGATCCAAAATAGCTACAGAACATAAAAACCACATGAAATATGAGTCAATTGCAAGAGTTTATTGGCATGTCACACAGGACTTATTTACCATATGGATGCAAGGGGGAAAAGATGTCCCCTTATCAGACCTGAGGATCAATGGTAGACAGATAAGGTGGAAGTCCATCACAAGGAGTTAGACGTTTAGGTCCATACTTTGACTTCAGAACTATGAAGAGATGGAATGTGCAGAGACCATTACGTAATCAGGTAGCCCCTCCACTTCTGCTGAAATTTCCTGCGAGCGACAGTGTAAGAGAGAATCCCCCAATATGATATCACATAAGGTGGAGATCCAATTAAATAAGGGTTATCACGGCTTGCTACATTTCATCGCATCATAATTCCGAAGAAGGGTCAAAGTATGGTCCTAAAATGTCTAATTTCTTGTGATGGACTTTCACATTAACTGTCTACCACTGATCCTCAAATCTGATAAGGGGGCTTATTTATAAGTGAATGAAGGATATATGATGTCTACAAAGTTAAAGCATAGTATCTGTGTGAAACTTGATTTGTTGGCCCACTCGCCAAAAAATATAGGCACCCATATTAACTGTGTCATGTTTCCCTCTGTTAGGATACCGAGGTGACCTCCCATTATAGTCACAGAGTTTCAAGCTACTGTTGGATCACTGCAGTCAGTAAGGCAGGGCTGCGCAAACTGAGGGGGCATGGGATTTTCGGTGGGGTGGAGGGGCGCAGCGGTTACAGAGGCCCCGCACTTCCCATATGGCATTTAAATTAAATGCCTGGGACTGCGCGAGGCCTCTGTAAATTCCCTTAACTTGTCTTCCAGCGACGTCACATGACGTCACATGACCCCACGGCATCATTTGACGCCGGAGCCAAACAGGGAGGGGGCGTGAGCAGGGGGGGAGAGTGGGAAACGGGGCGCAGGCTGAAAAGGTTGCGCACCCTTGCAGTAAGGCACCACAATGCCTCTACTAAGCCAAGGTAACATTACAACAAAGACACGAACATTTCCTTTCCATTTCCATGAAGTAGACTGTGCCTTTTTGATGCAATACACAGTTCTTTAGGGCATCATATAACTCAAAGACGCGTAAGTTAAAAAAAAATTCTGTCATAAGTCGACTTGTGGATGTAGCCGGGCTCCCCTCGGCCGCCATTGTTGTTGTTGTGGGGTGAGAGATTGCCGCAGTGCAGGGAACACTCCGATATATGGAGGTTCCGCGTAGAGGGCGTCGCCATGTTGAAGGTTGGCGCAGGCGCAGGACCGGCGAGGCAGGAGGTTGCGCATGCGTGGGCATAGTTGCGAAAAGCCCGCGAAGGAGGAGAGCTCTGATAGGGAGGGAGCCCAGGGAACTACAAGTCCCAGCAACCCCGCGGAACCCCGTGACGTGCAAGAACCAATCAGGCGTTAGGAAGGGAGCAAAAGGGGTCGAGGGGCGCGCACGTTGTTCAGAGCTAGCGGGAGGAGGAAGGAGATGGAGCTCCAGTGTAGGGAGGCATTCCGCCCCTACCTAGGCCTTATACCACAGGCCCAGTTAGGCCCTGAGCCTCAGTAGTGTGGAGCAGAGATAGAGACTGGCCCTAGACAGGTTCCGGTTCCCTTACTGTGTTACGTGATCGCTAACAGAGACATTGCCTATCCAGCAGGAGGTCTGGGCTCAGACCCTGCTACCGTGCTGCCGCGCGTCTGGGTGGGATCGCCCCGGACGCCTATGGCCGACGTCAACTCGGCCCCCACTGATCCTTTGTGAAGACCCTTGCAGGCCCGGGTACTGGAGTGCCCGGCAGGTAAACCACAAGTGCAACAACTATATCACCTCTTATTCAGGACACAGTGGCTGTGCAGTCACACATATAGGCTCAGTATATCACTTGAGGGTGGAGGGGGGATATATTGGACTGGGGAACTGGACACGGGGTGGGATCACCCGGTGAAGGAGGGAAGTGAGCGTCCTACGAGACGCAGTAGATAGTGTCTCCTCTAGGGAGGGACACCTGTTGATGCGAAAGAACCAAGCAACACTGTTCATGCTAGTAAAGTCATTTGGTTGGTTATATTGCAGTGTGTGTATTGATGTACATAAGTGTCCTGCGAAGAACCACTCCCCCTCTGGCGGGAGCTGTCGCAGGTGGAGGCGCTGCACCATGTATCAGGTGTTATCTATTATTACGCGTGCCCCAGGCTCTCCGTGGCGGAGGCTTAGGCCTTGTGAGCCTACAGGTCATACAGCATATGGTAGCAGTCTGTGTTCACTAGGAAACAGGGCTACATGTATAAAGCAACTCGTGCACTTTTGCCCCACAATATGGTAGTGAGCCCTGACATACACTGACTGCTCTCTCTGCTGGGGTGATTTCATGTAGAATTAAGTATTAACCCTTTCAGCGAGGGTCATTTTGCCAATGTGCAACCACAATGAGGTTTTATCCATTATCTGGACCTAAACGTTTTATGGGGTTTACATAAAGGACCATATTTGCACTTGAACCTTCATGTTACATGTTACCTCAAAACAATCCTGTGTAACACATCAGTTCCTGTGACACTGCTCAAATAGAACAAGGTTTCTGCATTTTCTCGGACACGCTGGTGGGCCCCAGTGTACCACTTGCAAGGCTCGTATAAAACATTATTCAGGAGTACACAGACTTTGTGCATCGGAACTTGGATTTCTTTTAAACAATCAAAAAGCATAAGAAAACCTTTTCTGAGTATCTTGATGGTACTTGTTCTTGTAACAAGAGCCACTCAACAACATCTGAAAGGTATTCCTGCATGCTCATACTGGCATCATGGCTTTGTCCTATTTACCTTAGTTTCAGGAACGGAGCACACACAATATGGTGCACTTAGCATACACACATTACTGCATTCCTCGTGCAGGAAATCACATTCCTCCTTTTGTAGACTCCGCATTGCACAGCTGCTTGGAGTACATGGGGTAGACATATTGTGTTACAAATTAATGTCCCCGTCTTATCAATGTTCTTTGTTTACTGTACTTCCGTCCTAAGCCATTTGGAATTATTATGTTTAAAGCAGCTATCTGTGATACTATATATTTTTAATATTACTTGAAACCAGAACTGATCTGTGGTCCTATAACCCCCAGGGAGCCTCCTGTTTCCTGGATAAAAATACATCTGAATGTTTTCATGTAGGGTAATAATTATATGTTTAAAAGATTGAGCAAAGGCTAAATACCAATGAACTAACCTGCTCACCAACAAATTAAATTATATCAAAAGTGTATTAATCCATCACAAAGAATGGGAAAATACTAGAAAAAAAGCTGCAGAACGTATTGGGAGTACAGATGTGCAACATGACAACCTTTCAGACCCATGACCAATGGACCGCATGCACTGCAGATGCAGCGCTATTTATGTTCACTTTGGGCGCGAGGGAAAGAGCTGCCGAACGGAGCTTGACCGTGACTCCATCACGCCCACAAGTCCAGTGATGCTGGCTGCCCTGATGGGATTAATGCAGCCACCAGTCTAAGAGCTGTGCAGAGAGATTAGAGACATGCAGTCCCTCTCTCTGTGTTTCCCTGCACAGCCCCTCACACTATTTTTATTACTATTTTTGGTACATAGGATTGAAGCATTAATTTCAGGTCCGGGGCCTCCGTATGGGGCTGTCCCGTGATGTGGCAGATTTAAACTTGCAGGAGTTACCGACACCCCATACTGACGCCTGTAACGTGGGAAGTAGGGGTGTCCTCGGACCTGAAATAAATGCGGTTCAGCCCCGTAGACCCCTTGCTACAATCATATGTACTAAAAATAATAATAAGTGCGAGAACTTCTGTAAGAACTGCGAGGCAAGACACAGAGAGAGGGACCGCTTCTCTCTGATCTCTCTATGCAGCTTTTACAGACTGGCTGCCCAGAAGCTTTAACGCTGCGGTAGTCCCATTCAGAAGCAGGGAAAATGGATGCCTTCATCCGTCTGGGAAATACACTCAGCGCTCCGTGATTCCAGCCGCACTTAGGCCATGCTCCACCCGCTCCAAGTTCTGCACAGAGAACTTAAATCACATCACTTCTGTAGCTTACGAGGACATTGCGTGGGTTTTATTTGGGGCATTTTCAGTACCTTCTCCATCGCCCCTTCATTTACTGCCCTCCAGCTTGAAAACCTGACCCCTTGTCTGACTTCCTTTAATTCTGCGCCATGCTGACTGCTGCTACCCTAATTGTAGCTTTCATTAAATAGCTATTGTACTCGCAGATTATGTTACTTTTTCCATTTTATAAGGTCAGACTACATGCGACATTTGATTAAACTGAGCTAGTTATACGCGTTTTATCTTTATGTGCTGCCATGTTCCATATCTCTCTGTTCTACTGATAGCACTTCCTGTGATGTCATTAATGACTGCCTGTGAGAGGGACCATTGGATAACAGCAGAGGAAAAGGTTTGAAAGGAGTGTGGTTTTAATATTAAAAACATGGCAACTCTTAGGACGGGCCTAGCTTACACAAACACTGCTAGTAACCTTTTAGGAGGGTGGGAAGTGTGTGTGTGTGTGTGTGTGTTTGTGTGTGTGTGTGCGTGTGGGGGGGGAGGGGGGGAGAAATACACCTACTTTTGTATTTTTTCACATGAGAGCTTTGGTGCAAAATGTGCCCGAATTTGATTAATCCTAAATACAGTTCCCTCTGAGTCTGGTATGAGAGGGAAGGGGAGGAGGTAGAATTAACTCATCTGACTCACCACTAATATGGAACTTGGCTATTTGATGCTATGTTTCATTATCTCTTTCTAATTGCTAACAATCTTTCCGCTACAATTTCGTGGATGTCTCGCTGCTGCCTCATGTCCTAAATAGAACTTCTCATCTTCCCACCCACCAATTCCATCTGTAATCCAAATCATTCCAATAACCTAAACCCAATTCCTAGTTCTCTCCTCCAATGCTGCTCAATATTTATGGAAGGCCCTTTCCTATAACAACATAGTTTCTCACTCAATTTGCACATTTTAAGGTGCCCTGAAAACATGCATTTTCAAATAAATCTATTATGTGTTCTGATTTCCTCACTTGTTCCACGATAATACCGATTATCTTTGACTGTTACCAGCAAGAGGACATCACAGCTCAAAGATTATGGGGGGGGGGGGGGGGGGCAGTGTTTAGAAAAAAACACATTCTTTCCCCCACGACACCTTATTAATGTTTGTAGTTAATATTTTAACAATGTAAATGAATTACACAATATTTTTAGCAAATTTTATTGTATGTACCTTGTTTTATCCACTGCATTTGAAAGCATGAGCAATCTTCTTTGGATGCACAAACAACATTTTTTAACAAAGTTATCTGAATTTTGCTCATTTATTTTGCTTTGTTTTTATTCTTAATGCTTTAAAAAAAAAAACTATTACCCAGAAAGCTCAGAGGCTCAGAATAGGGAAGGCTTGACAGGGATGATGCGCTGAGCCCTAGCTGCAGGAATGGCTGTGACAGGACTCCCGAGATGCCTGGTGCAGAAGGATAGTAGGAAGGCATGGTATGGCTATAGGGAGTTTAAGCAGCAAGGGAATTCAGTGAATTTATACCCCTGTAGGGGTTCCCCACCCTCATCTCCATTTTTTGAAATATGCGAAAGAATTTGGTTTTGGTGTGTAGGAGTTGACATCGAATTAACTATATACATGGCAGTACTCAGTCTCTCGTACCCGTTCAGGGTGCTGGCTACTTAAAATGTAAGAAGGATGGGGTCCAGGAAGTTTTATAAAACATAGTGCTTTTTTGGACATCTGTTAATAATGCTTCCCAGATATTGACATACTTCACACGTCACTGATAACTTGTGGCAAATAATAATATGAAGGACTTCATCCCATTTGTAGCTTTCACTCTTAGGCTGCGCTTATAGTGCCGGCGTCGGCAACAGCGACATCGCGGCGAAACAAATGCATTGCCACCGTCGCGTGCGCTTATAGTAAGCACGACACGTCGGTGCGACGGCTTGGTCGCGATCGCACGAAGTCATCTCAATTTGATTTTTCCAGCGACCGCAGCCTGACATCACCATTGCCGTCGCGTCGCTGGCACTATAAGCGTAGCCTTAGGCTGGGGCCTGGGTGAAGATAAGCGCTCGTGCGATCAGATTGCCAAATCTGGGTGCACATGTCCAAAGTGCAGTTGCGTGGCAGCGCGCATGCTCGCGCACGTGTGCTTGCCGCGGCGCTCTGCTTGGGGAGACACAGAAATTTGATTTTAGGTGCGATGGCGCCCTCCTCCCTTCAGTAACACGCCCCCCCACCCGTGCTCGCAACTTTTACCTGGACAGGAAAAAGTTCCTGCTCAGTCAGCGTCTGACGTCATGCCTCTCGAATGTCAGCGTGCTTCTCTTCACCATGGCCTTAGCCTTAGCAGCTGAGAAGGTACTTGACTAATCTAGGCTTGCTACCCACAGTAAGGGTTAAACTGTCAGTCTTCTGCATAAAGTTAGTGATACCCTGTAACAGGGACTGATCCCTGTTTAAATAAAGCAGCCTCTGAGCTCTGAGAATCCAGCAGAGAGATAGTTAATTGCAGCCACTCAATTAACTAGTCTACACCTGGACTAATG